>NC_064641.1:725257199-725557346 GCF_023864345.2 Schistocerca serialis cubense
ACCGGGGAAGAGGAATGTTGAGCAAGGGTCAACACATTCTCCATGACAACGCTCGCCCACACATCGTTCAGCAAACCGTTGCTCTCGTGCAACAGTTTCAGTGGAACATAATCACCCACTCATCCTATAGTCCTGACGTGGCGCTCAGTGACTATCATCTGTTCCCTAGGTTAAAATAACATTTGGCCGGAAAGTGATTCTGCTCCGACGACGGGCATGGTGGCGAGCTGGTATGACATGGGCATACAAAAACTGCCACATCGTCTACAAAAATTTATCGACAGAAATGGTGATTATGTCGAAAAATAGCTAAATTTTCAAGCTGTAAACTGATGTAAACCATTGTAGAAATAAACAGGTCTATGTAATTATAAAAAAACAAGAGACCTTACTTTTGGGATTACCCTCGTATGGGCAAAGGCATTTATCAGGAGCCCAACCACATCAGTCTGTCAAACGGCTCGATAGTTGCATCTACCACCAACCGCGGTGCACACGGTAGTACACAACAGACTGAAGCTCTACACTTAAAGCCTCCAGCAGCAGCTGCATGTGATTCATTGTGATGAAAGAAGGGTCAAATGGCTCTAAGCACTATGGGACTTAACATCTGAGGTCATCAGTCCCGTAGACTTAGAACTACTAAAACCTAACTAACCCAAGAACATCACACACAGCCATGCCCGAGGCAGGATTAGAACCTGCGGCCGTAGCAGCAGCGCGGTTCCGTACTGAAGCGCCTAGAACCGCTCGGTTACAGCGGCCGGCAATGTGATGAAAGGGCAATGTGCACAGCGTATGCGACTGAGATCCTGTATCGCATCGACTAAGGCCCAGACTATCTGAAAAAGGTAATGTTCCCAGCCGAAGCTTGCTTACATGTGACCGGAAAGGTAAACTGACACATTGCAAGGATTTGAGGCTGTCAGAACCACCACTTTATCATTGAAATAGTGGTATGCTTCATGGCCGTGTGGTGGGACCGTTTTTCTTTGCAGAGGCGTCAATAATCTCGATTGTTTGTCTGGACATATTGAAAAAATCTACATTTGCTCAGGTCGAAGAACGTTAACTTGACATCAAGCTGCAGCACGAAGGTACCTCTCCTCACTGAATCTCGATGATTAGGAAAGCTTTGAACATCACATTTCTGGTTTTCGTGGCCCCGAAGATCTCCAGGTATAGCCCCATTAGAGTTTTTCTCTTTGGGGCTTTGCGAGGGATGCCGTCTACCAGACACCGGTGCGGGACATGCAGGAACTGTAAGCGGGCTGTTTAGGTTTTTATGTTGGTAACGCCACGTAGTGCTCTGTATGAAAATCGCTGACTGCGCTATGTGCAGTCTGTGGCTGGTTGGACTCATTGTTGGAATAATCGCTAGTGTAGTGTTGGGCAGTTGCATGTGAACAGCGCGTAGAGTTGGGCAGTTGGAGGTGAGCCGCCAGCAGTGGTGGATGTGGGGAGAGAGATGCCAGAGTTTTGAGAGGTTACTAAGAGCGGACGATCTGGACGTGTGTCCGTCAGAAAATCGAAATTTATATATATATATATATATATATATATATATATATATATATATATATATATATGGCTTTTGAACACTATTAAGGTAAATACATTGTTTGTTCTCTATCAAAATCTTTCATTTGCTAACTATGCCTATCAGTAGTTAGTGCCTCCAGTAGTTAGAATCTTTCATTTAACTGGCAGTATTGACGCTCGCTGTATGGCAGTAGTTTGAGTAACGAAGATTTTTGTGAGGTAAGTGATTCACGAAAGGTGTAGGTTATTGTTAGTCAGGACCGTTCTTTTGTAAGGATTATTGAAAGTTAGATTGTGTTGCGCTAAAAATATTGCGTCTCAGTTTAGTGATGGTCAGAATAAGTAAAGAGAGAACTCACTGGGTACGTTCAGATTTACTCAGCTGTTTCAGCATCAAATAATGTAGTTTACCAGCACAGTCATTCTTAATTTTTCAAAGGGGTAGTTTCAGAACCTCGAGCTCGCATCACACTTGCAGTTGCATGCGTTATTGAGCACGTGCTAGGCCGGACGTGGGAGGAACGGAAATATCGCTTACACACCCTGCTTGTTGCAAATGGCACACAAGTCGAACTCCATTTAGAGTTATCACTACTGCATAATTTGCAAAAATCAATTTTTGTTTACCTAAAATATGCTTTGAACCTTCTAAAATATGAGGCAAATTCCGAGCTCCTCCTATACCACCTTGGATGGCACGAAACGGCCTACCTGCGCCAACTCGTTACCCCCTGTAGTGTTTGGGTATAGTCAGAAGAATTAACAGAACAATAATACGCTAGATTTGCGTCAGCAAGCGTCTGTAAGTGTACAAAAAAGACAACTTTTCCGCTAGGAATCTTGATTTTTATGTGCAGTATGCGCTTTTGGTACTTTGTGATCCTACAGTATACAGTTTTGTCTTTCAAGTATGAGTAAGTGGTAAGAAAGCGCACTTGGGGAGAAAAGGTACGAGAACATTGTATCCAACGCAGACTCAAGCAGTATATCATTAAAGGATCCAAAGAATAAGAATGAGGATGAGAGCAGTTCGGATGGAGTTAGTATCTCTGCGGAGAAATTGAAAGAAAGACCAGGATTTTGATGTGAATTACGGATTGAGCTATAGTATTATAAATTTTCTTGCCGTTTTGTCTATTATTTCTCAATACATGCAATGTAAAATATGCAATTCATACACCACGTTGCAAGAACGAAGTCCTCGAGGGTTAGGTTTCACAATAATTATTGCTTGCCACATTGTCCAGAAGCTGTTACACCAAGTAGTAGATTTATAAGGAACGCATATCCATGCATCAAAAAAAGTTTTAACTCACCCAGTTCCCAGAACTACCGAAGGTAGACGTTGACTGTGGATATTGTATCACAGACACAGTCCCTTTGACTGTTCAGAGATGTCACTGAATCCGCCCAAAGATGTAAACAACCATAACGAGCAGTGCCCATTAGACGGAGAGGGTCCGACAACCGACCAGTTCCAGTCATTCCACCAGGAAGGAGGTGCACGGCTAGTGTTGTCTGTAGTTCAACCATGCCTAGACGGTCAATACCGCGGTTCGATCGGGTCAGCATTGTTACTCTGTGCCACGAGGGGCTCTCAACAAGGGAAATGTCCAGGCGTCTCGGAGTGAAGCAAAGCGATGTTGTTCAGACATGGAAGAGATACAGAGAGACAGGAACTGTCGATGATATGCCTCGCTAAGGCCGCCCAAGGGCTACTATTGCAGTGGATGACCGCTACTACGGATTATGGCTCGGAGGAACCTTGACAGTGACGCCACCATGTTTAATAACACTTTTCGTGCAGCCACACGACGTCGTGTTCCGACTCAAACTGTGCGCAACAGGCTGCATGATGCACAACTTCACTCCCGACGTCCATGGTGAGGTCCATCTTTGCAAGCACGACACCATGCAGCGCGGTACAGATGGGCCCAACAACGTGCCGAATGGACCGCCCAGGACTGGCATCACGTTCTCTCTACAGATGAGTATCGCATATGCCTTCAACAACATCAACGGAGACCAGCTAGTGCAGCAAGGTGGAGGTTCCCCGCTGTTTTGGGGTGGCATTATGTGGGGCCGACGTACGCCGCTGATGGTCATGGAAGGCGCCATAACGACTGTACGTTAGGTGAATGCCATCCTCCGATCTATAGTGCAACCATATAGGCCGCATATTGGCGGGGCATTCGTCTTCATCGACGGCAATTCGCGCCCCCATCGTGCACGTCTTGTGAATGACCTCCTTGAGGATAACGACATCGCTCGACTAGAGTGGCCAGCATATTCTCCAGACATGAACCCTATCGAACATGCCTGAGATAGATTGAAAAGGGCTGTTTATGGACGACGTGACCCACGAACAAGTCTGACAGATCTCCGCCGAATCGCCGTTGAGGAGTGGGACAATCCGGACCAACAGTCCCTTGATGAACTTGTTCACAGTATACCACGGCGAATACAGGCATGCATCAATGCAAGTTGACATGCTACTGGGTATTACAGGTACCGGTATGCGCAGCAATCAGGACATCCACCTCAGAAGGTCTCACTGTAGGGCGGTAAAACATGTAATGTGTGGTTTTCATGAGCGAAAATGATGTTTATGTTAATCTCTATTCCAATTTTCTGTACATGTTCCGGAATTCTCGGAACCGAGGTGATGCAAAACTTTTTTGATGTGTATAAAATCAACGCTCGAATGGTCCTAGCAACGCGCGTGCTTGGGGTAAGACTAAACGGAATTGTAAAGTTTTCTGCGTTCATGGAATTGTCACGACTGATATTTCAGTCATTCTGTGATAAACTATTGGATTTGATTTCGATCGCAACGGAAACAATGTAACAGGCCAGTCCTGGGGTAGGAGATTAATGGTAAGAGTTTTCTAACAGTAAATTTTTTTCATTTGTTAATGTTTGTAAGGAATTTCAAACCCACAAACACGTTTTTCTGGGAATATGTTATTTCAAAATTTTTAATATTTTCAATATTTTATTTGAAAATTTAATCTCAATTTTGAAAGAACATTTCAAAGTAAACCACTTAGGGGATATTCCTTTAGTTAGACCGCTAATGTAAACGATATTTAACAAATAACTGACCGTTTGAGCTTAAAATTTAATGACTTCATTACACAAAAAATAATATTTCTAAAATCTCCTTTGTGGTTCATTATCTACTCTCAAGTAGATTACACAGATTGTTTTTCGTTTTTTCGGATTCAAATTGGCACCAGTAATAGTAGTTGCTGCAGATCGCCTCAAATTCAACATGCCTCATGAAGATTGCTGAAATGTCTCCATTTTGTAATAGTTTCCAACAAAAGCTCTTTGTAATGTACTTAAATATATGCCTAATAACTACTCCAAGTATTATTTCTCCATCACCTTTCCTTCCACCCAAAAGAAGAGTTGTCAACAAAACGCTTTTTCTACGACGTTACAGAGGTGTTGCCCCTTAAACGAATACTCAAACTATGTGTCTGTGTGAGCATTATGTCACGAATTGCACCAATGCAACTGTTCCAATTTCTCAAATTCACGTGATCAAGGTTGTAGAGATTGTCGTGGAATACCTGGCATCGCAATGTGACGGGGCACTACGCTATGAAAAGTGTTATGTTACTTGAGAATGGTTGCTACAGAAGGTCAACAACCAGTGATTTCTCTTACCATTCCGTTTTCAACTGCGATTCTGCTTCGTCCCTATTCGCACTGACAGTCTCCCTTTTGATGCTCAACAAATAACGACGCCGCCACAGGAACAGAGAAAACTTTGTAAGCTTAAGCGGCCACTCTGCGCAAGTCCTCTGACTGCATTACGTCAGTTCCCAGAATTAAAAGAGCATCTGCCGACAGGACGCAACTTTGTTCCGCAAATTGTCTCGTTGTGTGTTGGGAGTTCAAACAGGAACGCACGCGCTGCGTGAGGCCCTCTAAACGCTTGTAACATCAGGTTACGTTCTCAGGGGTAATTCGAAGAGGCTGAGAATTATACTTGGAACATCTCTCGCTGAGAAGCAGGACCTTTTTCGCAGAACGGCGAGTATTATCGTTCGCCGTGGCCGCAAGCAGTTTCTTAATGTGGGAGAAATGCGTGGGTGGGCGGCGCCTTTGTATGGGCTGCGGACCACACGCCACGCCGTTCAGTCGGGCGGTCGGCGAACTCCCTGGTTCTCAAACTTTTTCCGACGCGCCCCCCTTCTGAAACATAAATTATGTTACCACCCCTTTCCGCCACCCTTATTTTTCTTTTCTTCCTAAGAACTTCTCATATTTCGCACAAAAAAGGCCCATGATATCTACTTACTTCTAATTATTGCAACTGCCAGTTACAATAATGAAGCAATAATAATTAGAGAGTTGTCTTCGACCACATCAAAGTTAAACATTTTTTTTTAAATGTTTCATACACTTGTGCTATTCAAAGGCGGTGAAACTTAACAATTAACCACGTGACGCGGCTGGAAGCCCGAGAACATTTTATTAACTCATATCGCCTCGAGAGCATGCATTCATAAATTACAACCACTCCATACTTAATCACGGCTGACCAAATATGTGTATGTCGCTACATTTTTTTTTAAAATTACTTCAAGAATTAGTTGTTTAGTTAATGTATAACTGTTTCCATTCATACTGCTTTTAAAAAAATGGTTCAAATGGCTCTGAGCACTATGGGACTTAACTCCTTTGGTCATCAGTCCCCTAGAACTTAGAACTACTTAAACCTAACTAACCTAAGGACATCACACACATCCATGCCCGAGGCAGGATTCGAACCTGCGACCGTAGCGGTCGCGCAGTTCCAGACTGTAGCGCCTAGAACCGCTCGGCCACTTCGGCCGGCCATACTGCTTTTAATTCATTAAGAATGTTGTAATATTTCGAATATCACGGCATACAAATGATGACAAAACGATAATGAACATTTAAATGCCCATTTAAAGAACTGTTACAGTTAAACAGATCATCTAAGAGGGAAGTAATCAATGCATTTGCATATTTAGCGCGATGTGTGTGCTTGAACTTGTGGAGAAACGGATCAATTCTTGGTTGGATCTTTGAAACAACAACTCCCAGAGTCTGTTCCAGCTACATTCGAGGTCGATGTTTCGTCTTGATTAATGCCTTTGCGGAAAATGTTTACTCATACATGTAAGTTGAAGCGAATGATAATAACACGTCCACAGCCCTTCTTGTTAAATTGGGGTATTCATTCCGAGTCTATATCTAAAAAATTTTAAGAGCCATTTGAAGTGTACTATCACTTAGTTCTTTCAGCTTCTCCTATTCGACTGCTGACAAGTGGTCTGTTATGACAGTATCGAACAGATTGTGGGTCTAGTCATACTACAATGAAGATTCTGTAAATTTACCCTCTAACTGTTGTCCGATGTCTTCGAGATGTACTGCACCAATTCTACTAATTTTACTTATATCCAGCTCATTTTCTTTCACGAAATCATTAAGGGGGGTAGGACGTCAAACGGGCCGACTTGGAGCAGGAGAGTCACCACAGGACATTTTAATTTCTACTGTCTATACTTTTACAAATAAATTCATAAAACTTTGTCACCCTGACCAGGAAGGATTGCGGACTCACACTCATCGCAGTGGAAGTTCAAAAACGTAGCAAAATACCTTTTTTTACATGTGAAATTTCATCATTTTTTCACTTATTACTAGCTGCATTTGTTGTTATAGGTACACTTTTTGTGGTGTCACCGCCAGACGCCACACTTGCTTGGTGGTAGCCTTTAAATCGGCAGCAGTCCCTTAGTATACGTTGGAGCCGCGTGTCGCCAGTATCAGTGATTGCAGACCGAGCGCCACCACACGGCAGGTCTAGTCTAGAGAGACTCCCTAGCACTCGCCCCAGTTGTACAGCCGACTTTGCTATCGATGGTTCACTGTCTACATACGCTCTCATTTGCAGAGACGATAGTTTAGCATAGCCTTCAGCTACGTCATTTGGTACGACCTAGCAAGGCGCCATATTCAGTTACTGTAAGTCATATCTTCAAGAATGCTTCTGAACAGGTAATATTGTGACTCATGTACCGTCAAGAGCGACGTTCATCATTAATGGATTAAAGTTAAGTATCAAACTAATTACGTCCGCTTTCTGAATTCTCA
Source organism: Schistocerca serialis cubense (assembly GCF_023864345.2). Classification (NCBI taxonomy): domain Eukaryota; kingdom Metazoa; phylum Arthropoda; class Insecta; order Orthoptera; family Acrididae; genus Schistocerca; species Schistocerca serialis. The sequence continues at coordinate 725,264,883 of NC_064641.1, forward strand.
TTCCTTGTCATGTTCCAGACCTCACGTCAGTATAGTTCTTCCCACTTCACGCCAGCCTGTGTGAGCTAAAACGCGTGCATTTCGGCCTCCACTCGTAACACTGTGTTGGCTCTTCTGCTAATACAAAACTTTTCTTCCTAAGAAAGGGAGATTCATCGATGCATTTTCATAGCATACAAACAGTAGTTACAGGTGTATGAAAGTCTAGAATTTTCCAAATCTATTAAAAAACTGTGGAAAAATTGAGATAATTAACTATAAAACTTGAATTTTTTCTAAACATGAAGTTTAAAATGTAACAGTTCATTCATTTTTTCATAATTTAAATAACTTGTAGAGTTTCATACACCTGTAACTATGGTTTTTATGCTGTGCAAAAGTCATCGAAGAATCTCTCTTACTTAGGAAGAAAAGTGTACCTATAGCAACAAATGCAGCCAGTAGTAAGTGAAAAAATGATGAAATTTCACGTGTAAAAAAAAAGTGTTTTGCTACGTTTTTGAGCTTCCACTGCTATGAGTATGAATTCTGAATCCTTCCTGGTCATGCTGTTAAGGTTTTATGAATTTATTTGTAAAAGTATAGACAGTGGAAATTAAAACGTCCTGTGGTGCCTCTCCTGCTCCAAGTCGGCCCGTTTGACGTGCTACACCCCTTAAGACAAAAAATATCTTGCAATTACCGTTCTCCATTTGAGCTCTCAAGACCTAAATTTTCTCTTAAACAAAAGGACTTACTCTCTTAGAAATAGAAATATCAATGTTTCGGCCTAACAGTTATACTTTAAGATCAGTCAGTTTCTCAAAAACGTCGGCCAAGTAGCATAATATTACAAGCCAGTTTCATCCAGAGACAAAGCCGTAAATGTAGGAGTGGCTTTTAATAGCAACAGATGAAATCAGCTAAACAGTGCGACAAAGAACTTTAACACGAGGCAACTAACGTACTTTCACGTGGAGTAGAAGCAGATCATGAGTACCCATCTCCTCGCAAAGAATGGAAATTAGCCTACTGTTTAAAGCTCGTGTTTTCACAAAATTTACAGCACTGAGTGCATCGTTCAGCAGGTTATTGGCTTCCAGGTGTACTACTTTGTAAGTCAACACCTCCCTCAGTACCACGCAATGAGTAAATTTTGCAGAAGGAGAAACAGAACACACTGTTGCCATGAAACCGCTTTTAGCACCAGTAAATGCTGCTACCCCATAGATACGAGTGTCAGGTACTTACAATTAAAGTGTAGTTACTCACGGGGATCCAGTATGGCAGCGAAACTTGGCAGGTATCTTTAAGCGTTAATGCGGAACCGATTCACACTGGAAGAAAATTAGTTCCAATTTCGACCACCAGAAGGAAATGTGGCTCGTCGACGTCTCCGGCACTTATACTGAACAAATATAAAAACGGCGGTTAATTATAAAATCAACGTTATACCTTTTCCAATTGCCTGAGCTTTCTTGCCGATTCATTTCCAGTCCCTTACAAATAGAAACATTTCTGTACGTCTTTCTCGCATTCACAACGCTAGTTATGCGCCTGGTGGCCAAAATTGGAACCAATGTTTTTCAGCTTAAATCGGCTACCCATTAACGCATTAGAATATCTACCAAGTTCCACTGGCATACAACAATTACAGCCCACGCCGGACGTCTGTCATAGCTGCACTTTAGTAATAACTACCCGGTACTAGCACAGTTTGTCCATGACAGTTTGTTTTTACCAAAAAAGGAAAAAGCAAGAAAGAAAATAACTTCGCCTGCAATCCTCCCTTCCACAGGATTACAAAACAGAAAATTCTCATGCATTTCATCTTCATAACAATACTGTACAAAAACAAGAAGCTGGAATAGATTTCGGATATCAATAGTGTCAAGTTGCTGCGCGGATTTTGGATTACCATGAAGACGTGGTTGCAATCGATTTTTCACGTCAGTGGCTATTGCATCAACACCACGACCCACGATATCGTCTGAGAGAGGTATCGCCTTCAAACTCTCACCAAATCTTTCTCAATGTACAGCTTCGCCCATTTTGAGAGAAAGAAGTTATTTCTCATCAATAATGGTGTGATGGTCTGGATTTTGTAATTTAAGTAAGATACATATAGGGATGCTCTTAGAGCTTTCTTGGCAATATTCACCTGTTTTTGAGGAATCTGACATTTCCTTTTAGTTGCTGCTAATCATACCTAAAAATGTCATGGGTTATAGTTACACAGTCTGGATGTTTTGTCTGCTGCTGTCTCTTCAGTTTTACAGTCTTCAGACTATCTGGTCATACATAAAGCACACCAGTGGCAAGACACACTCAATACCTTCACTGCGCGATAACAACGGTGAAGTCACTGATGACAGTGCCACTAAAGGAGAGTTATTAAACACGATTTTCCGAAACTCCTTCATCAAAGAAGACGAAGTAAATGTTCCTGAATTCCAATCAAGAACAACTGCCAAGATGAGAAACGTAGAAGGAGATATCCTCCGTGTAACAAAGCAGCTTAAATCACTTAATAAAGGCAAGGCCTCCTGTCGAGATTGTATACCAGTCAGGTTCCTCTCAGAGTATGCTGATAAAATAGCTCCATATTTAGCAATTATATACAACCACTCGCTCTCAGAAGATACGTACCTAAAGACTGGAAAATTGCTCAAGTCACATCAACACCCAAAAAGGAAAGTAGGAGTAATCCGCTGAATTACAGGCCTATATCACTAACGTCAATTTGCAGTAGGGTTTTAGAACATATACTGTATTCGGGCATTATGAAGTACCTCGAAGAAAACGATTTATTGACATATAGTCAGCACGGATTCAGAAAATATCGTTCTTGAGAAACACAACTAGCTCTTTATACTCATGAAGTAATAAGTGCTATCGACAGGGGATGTCAAATTGATTCCATATTTTTAGATTTCCAGAAGGCTTTCGACACCGTTCCTCACAAGCGTCTTCTATTTAAACTGCGTGCCTACGGAGTATCGCCTCAGTTGTGCGACTGGATTCGTGATTTCCTGTCAGAATGGTCATAGTTCGTGGTAGTAGACGGAAAGTCATCGAGTAAAGCAGAAGTAATATTCGGCGTTCACCAAGGAAGTGTTATAGGCCCTCTATTGTTCCTGATCTATATTAACGACTTAGGAGACAATTTGAGTAGCTATCTTAGATTGTTTGCAGATGATGTTGTGATTTATCGTCTTGTAAAGTCATCAGATGATCAAAACGACTCACAAAGTGATTTAGATAAGATATCTGTATGGTGCAAAACTGACAATTGACCCTGAATAAAGAAAAGTGCGAATTTTTTCACATGAGTACTAAAAGAAATCAGCTAATTTCGACTACGCGATAACTCACACAAATCTGAGGGTCGTAAATTCAACTAAATACTTACGGATTACAGTTACAAATAACCTAAATTGGAACGATCACATAGATATTGTGAGTAGAGCAAACCAAAGACTGCGATTCATTGGCAGAACACTTAGAAGATGCACCAGGTCTACCAAAGACACTGCTTACACTACGCTTGTCCGCCCTATTCTGGAGTACTGCTGTGCGGTGTGGGATCCGCATCAGGTGGGACTGACGGGTGACATCGAAAAAGTGCAAAGAAGGGCAGCTCGATTTGTAATATCGCTAAATGAGGGAGATAGTGTCACAGACATGATACGTGAATTGGAGTGGCAATCATCAAAACAAAGGCGTTTTTCGTTGCGATGGGATCTTCTCATGAAATTTCAATCCCCAGTTTTCTCCTCGATTGCGAAAACATTCTGTTGGCACCCACCTACATAGGGAGAAATGATCAACACGATAAAATAAGAGAAATCAGGGCTCGCACAGAAAAATTTAAGTGCTCGTTTTTCCCACGTGCCGTTCGAGAATGGAACGGTACAGTGACAGCATGAAGGTGGTTCATTGAACCCTCTGCCAGGCACTTTATTGTGAATAGCAGAGTAATCACTTAGATGTAGATGTAGATCGTTGGCGAAAACCTCGGGACAAATAATACATTGTGGTCGGTCCACATTATTCAAAAGAATGCTGGTAAAACCTGATGTCAGATAATCAACTTGGTACTTACACACTTCAGTTCTGCGTTTAGAACTAACATTGGTGATAGGAACAGAGGGAGATGCGAAAATTCGAATCTCTGTTTTCTTTTTAAAATCGCATACCTTCGAAGGAGAAGAGACACTCGGTGAATCACTTCCAATTGCTCTCTTATCACGTTGTGGCCGAGCCGTTCTAGGCGCTTCAGTCTGGAACCGCGCGACCGCTACGGTCGCAGGTTCGATTCCTGCTTCGGGCATGGATGTGTGTGGTGTCCTTAGGTTAGTTAGGTTTAAGTAGTTTGTAAGAGGTCCGAGCAGATGTAATTATATGTAAGAGGTCCGAGCAGATGTAATGCAGATGTAATTTTATGTAAGAGGTCAGAGCAGATGTAATTTCGATGTATTGCCCATGCGCTGCCTGCGATATGCAAGGTATAAGAGACTCGCTGACAGAGAGCAGTGTTGACTGTACGAACTGTGTAGTAGTAGCAGTAAGTTGTTGCCAGTGCGTGTCTGGTCTGGAGTCTGCTCTAGTCTGGTGTATCATGTTGGGTGGATCGGTCGCGGTGCAGCGATGCCGGAGACTGAGTATTATTGTATAAAAAAAAGCAGCCTCGCGCATATCTGGTAATATTATGTAAACTCCCATGTATATTTTTAAAAATGTCCTAATAATAACAAGAATTCATTTCAATTTAAAGAATTTAATTTTTTTTTTTCAATGCATGATCATTCCGATTGTTGCAAAACAAAAATCATTTGCTTCCTTTCGTGAATAACAAATGTATAGGCCAGCATTGTACAGAGCTGTGCCGGAAAAGAGCTATTATAAGAGCAGGTAGTTGCCGACTTTATCGAGGTGAGAATTTTTGCTTTTTATTCAGAATGATCATACAGGGCCATGACGCAGCACTGCTGTCGTCCAAATTTTACCAGGTTACTGAATTTATTTTTTATTACGAGGTTTAGGAATTTTTCTGTTTCGAGCTTACATTAAATGAGAAAAGGATTTTGTGGGTACATTAAATGGGAACCAGTTTTGTTGTGAGGTTACACTAAAATTAGAATCATTAACCAAATAATATTTAAATTTTATTTTATGGGGAGTTTACAAGTTCTACATCTACATCTACATCTACATCTACATTGATACTCCGCAAGCCACCCAACGGTGTGTGGCGGAGGGCACTTTACGTGCCACTGTCATTACATCCCTTTCCTGTTCCAGTCGCGTATGGTTCGCGGGAAGAACGACTGTCTGAAAGCCTCCGTGCGCGCTCTAATCTCTCTAATTTTACATTCGTGATCTCCTCGGGAGGTATAAGTAGGGGGAAGCAATATATTCGATACCTCATCCAGAAACGCACCCTCTCGAAACCTGGCGAGCAAGCTACACCGCGATGCAGAGCGCCTCTCTTGCAGAGTCTGCCACTTGAGTTTATTAAACATCTCCGTAACGCTATCACGGTTACCAAATAACCCGGTAACGAAACGCGCCGCTCTTCTTTGGATCTTCTCTATCTCTTCCGTCAACCCGACCTGGTACGGATCCCACACTGATGAGCAATACTCAAGTATAGGTCGAACGAGTGTTTTGTAAGCCACCTCCTTTGTTGATGGACTACATTTTCTAAGCACTCTCCCAATGAATCTCAACCTGGTACCCGCCTTACCAACAATTAATTTTATATGATCATTCCACTTCAAATCATTCCGCACGCATACTCCCAGATATTTTACAGACGTAACTGCTACCAGTGTTTGTTCCGCTATCATATAATCATACAATAAAGGATCCTTCTTTCTATGTATTCGCAATACATTACATTTGTCTATGTTAAGGGTCAGTTGCCACTCCCTGCACCAAGTGCCTATCCGCTGCAGATCTTCCTGCATTTCGCTACAATTTTCTAATGCTGCAACTTCTCTGTATACTACAGCAACATCCGCGAAAAGCCGCATGGAACTTCCGACACTATCTACTAAGTCATTTATATATATTGTGAAAAGCAATGGTCCCATAACACTCCCCTGTGGCACGCCAGAGGTTACTTTAACGTTTGTAGACGTCTCTCCATTGATAACAACATGCTGTGTTCTGTTTGCTAAAAACTCTTCAATCCAGCCACACAGCTGGTCTGATATTCCGTAGGCTCTTACTTTGTTTATCAGGCGACAGTGCGGAACTGTATCGAACGCCTTCCGGAAGTTAAGAAAAATAGCATCTACCTGGGAGCCTGTATCTAATATTTTCTGGGTCTCATGAACAAATAAGGCGAGTTGGGTCTCACACGATCGCTGTTTCCGGAATCCATGTTGATTCCTACATAGTAGATTCTGGGTTTCCAGAAATGACATGATACGCGAGCAAAAAACATGTTCTAAAATTCTACAAGAGATCGACGTAAGAGATATAGGTCTATAGTTTTGCGCATCTGCTCGACGACCCTTCTTGAAGACTGGGACTATCTAAGTTCTAGGGGACTGATGACCTCAGTTGTTAAGTTCCATAGTGCTCAGAGCCATTTTTTTTTAATCAGCTAGTTATTCATGGTAATGGCAGAACCTGAATCACTTTATTTTAAATCGGTTTAATTATTTCCACTGAACACATACTTTAATTCAACTTTACCTAATTCACTACCTTTCAACTGACTCCAGAAGCCCGGCGGAAATCGAGTCACAATGGCTGTTATTAACATTCTATTCTGGTAGCTAATGTCATAAGGGAGAGGCGGTCACATTTTCGAATGTTTTATTGTAGTCAGTGGTTGTTGAATGTTTGATAAGTAGACAACGCATTGAGTGAATGGTGACAGGGAATACGTGATGAAATATTACTCACGACTTCTTTCTCTCGGCGTTCTGCTTACAGTTCTTGTGAAATAAGACAGAACATTAATGATAGTTGAGTTTCTCAGGAAATGAGAATCCGACACTAGTAATATTTGTTCACAGGAAATCTTTTTCTTACGTTATATGAAACATAAATATTTCAACGAAAGTTGCGGCCGCTTCCTCTCCTATTACTCTCTGCGCATCCCCGACTTTGAGGATGGCTGCTCTAGACGATAATCCCACGCGTCTTCGAGAGTTGATTTTCCTGAACGAGTCTATATTTCCAGAGTGAATTTTCACTCTGTAGTGAAGCGCGTGTCGATCTCAAACTTCTTCTGGGGTAGCTCTGTGATATTTCGATATAGAATGAAAATTCTTTTTGGAAACAATCCCCTAGGCTGTGGCTAAGCTACGATTCCGCAATATTCTTTCATCCAGAATCGACAGTCTCGCAGGGTATGCAATAGGACGTCTGTGAAGTTTTCAGCGTAGTAGACGAGATAGTGACCCAAGTAAAACAGTGAGGGCAGGTTCTAAGTCACTTTCGGATAGCTCAGTCGATAGAATTCTTTCCCGCGGAAAGCAAAGTTCCTAGGTTGCCTTCCCGATCCAGAACACACTTGTAGTTTGCCAGGATGTCTCTATATTTGCTTTTTTTCCCATAAAATGGTTATTGAAAGGATGTCACAAGGTGCTGAGAATCAGCTGATATTCCACATTCTCTCGTCGCTAGCGATGTGTTACGAACATGCACTTAAATTTTCCTGTGCGAGCCCTGATTTCTCTTATTTTACGGATTCGGGAGGACGACGGTTCAATCCCGCGTCCGGCAATCCTGATTTAGATTTTCCGTGATTTCCCAAGGTCACTCCAGGCAAATGCCGGGATGGTTCCTTTGAAAGGGCACGGCCGCCTTCCTTCCCCATCCTTCCCTAATCAGAGCTTGTGCTCCGTCTCTAATGACCTCGTTGTCGACAGGACGTTGAACACCAATATCCTCCTCCTCCTCCTCTTATTTTATCGTGTTGATCATTTCTCCCTTTGTAGGTGGGTGCCAACAGAATGTTTTCCCAATCGAAGGAGAAAACTGGTGATTCAAATCTCATGAGAAGATCCCGTCGCAACGAAAAACGCCTTTGTTTTAATGATTGCCACTCCAATTCATGTACATGTGTATCATGTCTGTGACACTATCTCCCCTATTTCGCGATAACACAAAACGAGCTGCCCTTCTTTGTACTTTTTCGATGTCATCCGTCAGTCCCACCTGATGCGGACCATCTACCTAATGACGTGTATATTCACATTTGGCGCGGATAACAACGGCGACTCGTCGCAGCATGGAAGCAATGAAGGCTTGGTAGGTATCTGGAGGGAGGAGGCATTACATCAGCATACACGAGTCACATAATTGTAAACTCCGAGAAGGCGTCGACGACATCTGATAGCCGGCCGCTGGTGGTCGAGCGGTTCTAGGCGCTTCAGTCTGGAATCGCGTGACCGCTACGGTCGCAGGTTCGAATCCTGCCTCGGGCATGGATGTGTGAGATGTCCTTAGGTTAGTTAGGTTTAAGTAGTTCTAAGTTCTAAGCGACTGATGACCATATATGTTAAGTCCCATAGTGCTCAGGGCCATTTGAACCATTTGAACGACATCTGATATCACGTTCAATCACATCCCAGATGTGTTCGATCGGGTTTAGATCTGGCAAGTTACGGGTCATCACATCAACTGGAATTCGCCACTGTGTTCCCCGAGCCACCACATAACGCTCCTGGCCTTTTGACATGGCGCATTATCTTCAAAAATGCCACTGCCGCTGGGAAACATAATCGTTATGAAGGGGTCTGCAACCAGTGTTCGTCAGTCCTTTGTCATTATGGTGCCTTGCACGAGCTCCACTGGACCCATGGATGCTCACGTGAATGTTCACCAGAGCATAATGGAGCCACCGCCATTGTTTCCGTTCCGCAGTAGACGGGTCAAGGAGCTGTTCCCCTGGAAAACGGACGCATTCACGCCATCCTATCGGCATGTTGAAGAAGGCATCGGGTTTCATCAGACCATGCAACGATCTGCCATTGCGCCAAAGTCCAGTGCCGACGGTCACGTGCCCATTTCAGTCGTAGTTGACAATGTCGAGAAGTTAACATTGGAAGAAGTGTGGGTCGTCGGCTGCGGAGGCCGATCGTAAGGAGTTTTCGGCGCTATGTGTATTCAGAGACACTTGTACTCTGACCAGCATTAAAGTCTGATGTTAGTTCCGCCACAGTTGGCTGCCTGTCCTGTTTTACCTGTCTGCCCAGTCTACGACACCCGACATCTGTAAGGAGAGGTGGCCGCCCAACCCCACGACGTCTGGATGTGGTTCCACCTTGCTTTCACCACAGCATTCCTCCAAAGCCTGACATGTCGTGCAGTTTCCGGACCATCACAATCGGCCCATCGTCAAACTCAGACAGATCGCACGCCTTCCCCATTCTACACGCGGGTAGCACGGCCACGCCGCGCCGAGTGGCCGCGTGATTAAAGGCGCCATGTCACGGATTGCGTTGCCCCTCCCGCCGGAGGTTCGAGTCCTCCGTCGGGCGTGGGTGTGTGTGTTGTTCTTAGCATAAGTTGGTGTAATTTAGTTTAAGTAGTGTGTAAGTCTGGTGACCGATGGCCTCAGCAGTTTGGTCCCTTAGGAATTCACACACATGTCTGTGCTCGCTCACTGATAGTACATGCACAGTGCATGTGTCTGACTAGCAGTCGTTCGTCGCCAAATGACGCTGCTGTCGCCAGGACGGGTTTATAGCGATAGTAGGTCGGCTGTCATGATGTTCTGGCTGATCAGTGTATACTTCAAGGCTAGTAAAATGGAGCTCGTTATAAGATATTGCCGTTTTTGCTATTCTGTCTATAAGCTTAGTCTGAATTGGTTTTTCTGGCCTGATCAGATGTCTCTTATACAGAGCGAAATTATCAGTTCCGTCTCAAGTTTTTTTTAACAAAGAGAGATTACGATTTCCGTAATGATGTTACCATCCTATAAGTATCCGCCAGGATAGCTGAGAGCGCTAACGCGCTGCTTCCTGGACTCGGGTAGGCGCGCCGGCCCCGGATCGAATCCGCCCGGCGGATTAACAACGACGGCCTGTGTGCCGGTTTTTAGGCGGTTTTCCACATCCTCCTTGGTGAATACCGGGCTGGTCCCCACGTAGCGCCTCAGTTACACGACTCGCAGACATTTGAAACACATTCACACCATTTCACGATTTTCACTAGCCGCAGACAGTTGGGGTACACTAATTCCGTCCTGGGGTGGTATGGGGTGGCGGCAGGAAGGGCATCCGGCCACCCCTCACAATTCACCATGCCAAATCCATGCTTAACCCTGCCGACCCTGCGCAAAATGCGGGATAAAGGCAGTAGCGAAAGAAAGAAAGAAAGTTACGATATTATAAGTAAACATGTTTAAAACACGCACGTTGTGTATGTCAGGTAGTAATTTAGCAATCTGTCTTTCTGTAACTATTCGACTAAGAGTGAAGCCTGTTTGTCGTTGTTACCGACCTTTCAATCGTTTGTGCAATCGGGCTATTTATTCTATCTGTGTTTTGCCAACGGGTAACGCAATCCGTGTTCAATGATTTGCTTGAACCATATCACAGGTTGTCATATCATGAAATAATACCGACCGAGATGGCGTAGTGGCTAGAACACTGGACTCGCATTCGGGAGGACGACGGTTCAAACCCGTGTCCGGACATCCTGATTTAGGTTTTTCGTGATTTCTCTCAATCGCCTCAGGCAAATGCCTGGACGGTTCGTTTGAAAGGGCTCAGACGACGTCCTTTCTCATCCTTCCCTAATCCGATGGGACCGATGATCTCTCTGTTTGGTCCCCTCCCTCAAATCAACCAACCAACCATCAAATAATAGTACTATCGCAGTCGCCTTAGGCAAGACCATTAGTCCCTTGTTCCAAGATCCAAGCACAAATGCCTTCGTAACTTGCACAGTTACCAATGGATTCTCATTCTCAGAAAGGAAAAAGGGTGTTATTTATGGATTATGCCTAAGGTATAATTGCTGTTTTGATCTTACACATTTCTTTACTTTTACCATTGCGAAGATACACTCATCCGACGAATTACTTAAAAAAGAAATCTTATTCGTTCCAAGATTCTCCCTAAAATAACAAACATTCTCCATACAAATTAACAGTGTTACGGGTCAGGGACTCGAGTTATCGGATTTTCTGGGGAAAAAACATAATAATGACCATGTGGGAGCTCAAATGGCATATTGCAACTAATAGCAAGTCAGTTAATTGGGAAAACAATTTAGAAAAATCATTACTATAATTGACTGACTGTATGCTCCATAAAGTAAGGACTGACACATTTCGTCCAAGGGATGTGCGTTTTCTCACTTCTTCAAACCCTCAGTATAGCGATAAATTATACACACAAAATCAACTCTTGTGACCACGACATACTACAGAAACTGAAATGAAGGTCGTGGGAACGAAATCAGAAGTTTATGGTGCAGAGCAGCAGTTTTACCTATCATTTAATCGGCTATCTCCGATGTACACGTCTGGTCACCTCGGTGACTGCAGGAAGAGTGAGTTTGAACGCGACCGTTGGAAGAATGAGACGTTTCCCCACACTATTCCTAACTGTACCGTATACTGGCTACGAGGACGGCACGGTGAATACCAGCAAACGAAAATTTCAGCTGAAAGACTAGTTTGCTGAAGGTGGTAACTAAGGAATTGATCGTAGTACCGGTTCCCAGCTCACGACAGGTGAAACTGCTCAAATATCACGAAGTATTACGAGGTGGAGTACATAAATATATTGTGTCTCACAGATAACAGGTAGCAACCCTCGAACAAGCTGACAGAATGATATGTAGTTTGTGCTAATCTTTAATGAAGAATGGACTGGAGACAGAGCTGGTGACTGGAACATGGTGCAAAATTGATAAGATCATGGAAGCTTCAATCATATTTCATCTTTCAGAACAGTGAAAATGTCATATCACTAAGTCAAGATCTCAAAATTGCTGTATTTTCCGATTTTTTCCTTCGCGTTTAGTTTTCAGTGAGATTAGATTAGATTAGATTAGATTAATACTAGTTCCATGGATCATGAATACGATATTTCGTAATGATGTGGAACGAGTCGAATTTTCTAATACCTGTCTGACAGATAGCACAACAAGGTGTCCAAATTTTTCAGAAATAGATGAAAATTTCCTGATAGGGACCTATATTCAGTTACAATTATAAATGTGCCTTTATTTAATTTAAGCTCACAGGCACATGCTTCTATATGTTTCTCTACACAAAACTTTTTTGTTTCTATACTTTTTGCACAATGATAACTTTTGACATATATGGCAACTCCTCCTTTCTCCATATTTTCTCTCATTACATGTGCAGAGAGCTTATATCCACTTACATTTACCGTATCCATATCAGTAACAATGTGATGCTCAGACAGGCATAGTATATCTATTTCATTCTCAGCTTCTAAATCTTCTAAACAAACCAGAAGCTCATCTACTTTATTCTTTAAACTCCCAATATTTTGATGAAATATACTTACATTATTTTTAATTATACTTTTATGAGAACCTTTCCTTATTCTAACAGTTGCAGTACTCTCCTGTCTGAGTTTCTCATTGTGCTTAGGCCTAGTTCCTATACCAGTGGTCACATGGTGTTCAGAGAGGCAGATTATGTCAACTGGGTTGGGTGACTTTAATTGATCAATGCAATTACCTAGGACTGAGATACAACTTGGTGGAGATAAAATTTCTGGTGATTGGTGAAAATTTATAATTGATAGCTGTGATTCGTGACCAAATGTGCTAGAATTGTGCTGTTTAATTTCTTTCCTAAACTGAAGATTTGTTTCAATCCTGACCTCTCGTAGAACTTGACATCTTTTTGTCTTACCTATCCTAAAAAAGGTGCTGCTCCAACACCTGTAACCACTGGTATTTTACCATTCATGGCAGTGCCTCCCCCCCTTAAATTTCCTGCTATTACCCCAGCCAGTTTCCCCTTCCCTTTCCTGTTGAGATGTAGGCCGTGCCTGGTATAGTCCCACCTACTGAGATAATCAACAGGAACCACACCAATATGAGCCCCCGCACCCGACCCAAGCAGCCATTCCAACTCCAAATTAACTCTCCCAACAGAAGAGTTCAAATGAGGCCGGTCATGGCGTCTCAGGACAGATACAAATTCAACGTTGGTGTGTCTCGATGCCGACGCAATCTTTACCAGGTCACACTCTATACTGTACCCAGGATCTCTGTCGATGCTGTTCCCTGGCCCTCCCACAATAACCACGGTGTCTTCCCTGGTAAATCCTTTACAGAGTGAACCTAAATCCTCTGTCACCTGATCCAGACTAGCACTTGGTTTGAAAAAATTTGTGACCTGGTATTCTGGTCCTAATTCCTCCTGCAGAAGTTGGCCTACACCTCTGGCATGAGAACTGCCTAACAACAAAACTTTCTTCCTTTTCGATGACTTTCCTACATTCTTTTTCAATTTCCTATTGAAAGTTTGTTGTGTCCTGTCTACACCTACCTCTGCTTGAGGCTCATCAGTTTCTAACTGAAGCAACAGGTCAAACTTATTTTTGACATTCACCACAACGACAGCATCAGATCATCTACCTGAAAAATTTTGTCGCTGACTGCACCGAAAAAGACCTGTTAATTAATGCAATGAGCGGGAAAATAATTTCCTTTGGTTTATGACTTTCCCCGTTTCCAGTAGTACAAGAATTATATAAGTAACACTGTTTTTTGAAAGATATTGCAGAAAACACATTTGATTGGTACCCTATGATTCTCTCCGACATGTCCTCACGAGAGCAATTCTTAGTTTCAGTAATTTGTTCAGTTTATTCATCCATTTTCTCTTTCCCTGTAGGACACTCTAGTTCAGGAAATATTTGATAATGCTGTTAAGTCTGGATACTTAGGAAACAGGACTGCTGTTAGAAGGCAAAAATGTCCTTTTGTGGTCATTTCTATACAAAAACTTCTCTTTTGCTACTAAAATATAAAAAAGTTCGTGCCTCTGATATAGTTTGTGTAACATTTCTATTGAATGGTTGGATATGTTGGTAAGGGCGCACGACACCAAGGTCTTCAGCGCCTGCGCGAAAACAGTTTCAGACGAGTGTCGATAGGATACACTAAAAAGGGGGATAAAACAACACGTAAGACAAAAGTAACAACACTTGTAAAACTATGTGCGTACCCGCACTGAAGCACGGGACGAAGTATTGAGCCAATATTAAAACATTAATTACACAGGGAGAAAGTGGTATAAGATGCTGAAACAATAAAGCAGATGGACATGGCTGGCTGGCCGCAAGAATAAAAATGAAGGAGCCACCCACTCTACAACACACTAAAACCTCCAGCCTTTTAGACTAGGGGCCATACACATCACAAAACTTTAAAACTTTAGTCACACTCGTCTCATCATCAGCTAAAATAGGGGGCAGATCCCCAGCAATATTTGCTTTTGCCCGTGCATCGCTGTATAAAATGCACTGTGTTAAAATATGGTGGATAGAGATGTGCACACCACAAGCATCACAAAAAGTCATTGGAAAATATTTGTGTGTTAATTTAACGCATGCGGACTGTTAGGAAACTTGATTTTCTTCCTGTTAGCGTTTTTACAACATGTCGTAATTGGAACTACTTTTTCATAGTCGATGCAACTCACCAAACAACTTTCCGAATAAAGCTGGTTCAGTTTAGAGGACTCTTTTGAACGATACTAATTATGGATTATTATCCCATTTCAAATAGCAAAAATTTCTTTGTGAACCCATTTCGAAGCATTTATACAGCGATGTGAGGTTCACCATACAATTCAGTCAAAGATTTTCCATAAATGCTAGTCCGTGTGACGCTAAATTATTTGACACAATACTTTCGAGAATTCTAGCTGTTACGGGTGGTCCGAGACACTTTACCGTAATATCTGAAGAATTTTTAATATTTGTCTCAAAATACAATTTTTTAAATTTAATTCACTGCATTTATTTGTTTTTAATACACGGTAGGAAATGATTGTTTACAGTGACTGAGGTTGACTGTTAATCTTAATTACCAGTTACTGAAGAACATAGGTAATACACAAATGAAGTGCCTTGAACGTTACCTACGTCAGAAAAATACTTTAAAAAGAAGACTATGAAAGGACAGTTTATAACACACCCGTGGAAATTTGTAATTTCATGTAAATCGTAGTCTGCTGACTGAGCGACAGTCTCCAGATGCGCCATATAATCAAAATATCTGTGATTAGAAAAGCGTTATAAGTGCCTCACTAAGAGAGACCCACTTGCTACAGTTCAAACAAACCCACCATATCCTGACGTAACCACATCTACAGCCAAAGTTATCTGTCGCTGCTCTAATGTACGGTCAGAAAATCTGGCTCATCGGATGTCTCTCCCATGAGACATACTAAACTGTTTCAAGTATTCAGATAAAACACGAAATTCATTTGGTAACAAATTACTTAAGTTCGTACCTTTTCGGTATAGGTGCTAAGAATGACCCTACTGAAATGTTCTGATTACCTTCACCCAGGCTAATACAGCCGTTTACACGTATTCTCAAGCTACACTTAAATTAATCTAAATCCCACATTATAACGGTCTCCACATATCTCATGCTCATCTCTCGGGCAATCGAGATGCGAAGTGAGTATGTATATTTTGAAATTCCGAACGTGTATCATAAAACTGCGCCTCTTATCACACTATTTAACGCCTCTGCTCACAGAACGTAAAAAATAGCTGACAGCACACGCGGACAATGAAAGGAAACACAGCTGATGCTCACCTGCTACGAAAAGAGTATTGGACGGCGAAACTGAAAGAGCTTCGGTTGCGGTCAACCGTTGTCTTGCGATGAGAGGCACAGACTGTCGCTGGGCAACGGTTCAGGACTCCTCCAGGCGTTTTACCTATTGTTGAGAGCTTCGTTCACTACGCATTTTAAACAGTGGAGAGGGTGCTACTAAGAGAAGATCATTTTCGCTGAGAAGCTGCGCACCTTGTTTAGGCGTCGCTGTCTATAACACTAATGTACTCGTAGGTGACAACAAAAGCGTAACTCGCGTAATACAGGGTGTATCAAAAAGAATCTTCCGATTTAAAAAAATCGTAACTGTTACCTTATTTGAGCTATATACGTGAACAACGGACTATTGATAGTGCAAACACCCGAGCTTTACGTGGTTTCCGCAAGATAGCAGCAGAGAGCTGCCATTTCAGTTCTTTTGGTGTCGGGACAACAGACAGCATTTTGTGTTCTACGTTTTGCGCACTGCAGGTCAGTAACAACTGTTCAGCGTGAATTTCGTACTAGTTATGGTGTGCATCCTCCAACAGCACAGAGCATTAGACGATGGCATGAAAAATTCCGAGAAATAGGTTTTTTGTGTGAAGGCAAATCATCGGGCCGTCCCCGAGTGTCTGACACAGACGTCGAACGCATCCGCCATAATTTCACAAGTAGTCCGCAGAAATCCGTTCGCTGTGCAGCTCGACAGCTTAACATGCCCCCGATGTCCATCTGAACCACATGAAACCATGCAAAATTCAGCTACTTCAGGCTCTTCGTGCAGGTGACAAACAACAACGTGTGAAGTTCTGTAATTTCGTTATGGCAAGATGGAGGATGACAGTTTTCTTCGACACTTAGTGTTTAGTGACGAGGCAACATCCCATTTAAATGGAAAGGTGAATCGTCATAATGTGACAATATGGGGTACGGAACAACCACGAGAAGTTCTACAGAATGAGAGGAAGTCTCCAAACTTTAATGTGTTTTGTGCAGTTTCTTAGCGAAGAACACTGTTACAGGAAGCACTTATCTCTATATGCTTGAGAACTTCCTTTTCACACAGTTGGACCTGACTGTATCTGATTATTTCTTGTCAGAGTATAAAAAAGACCCTGCTTATGTGCCTCCATTACCAACAACAATGAATGAACTGCGACATCGCATGACAGCAGCTGTGGAAGCTGTAACTCAAGACATGCTCGCTGCAGTGTGGGAACAGTTCGAACACTGCATTGACAAATGCCGTGCCTCGCAAGAGGGGCATATTGAACACATTTTAAAAGGTACTTAAAAAAAACTTTTTGAATTTCCCATTCATCAAAAAACAAAATTAATTGTATATGTTTATTCGTTTCGGGATTTCAGACGTGTCAGATCTGATGATTCTTTTTGTACATCCAGTACAATTGTCCTCTCTTTATTTGTAGTCCTACTCTCAGTAATTATCATGAACTCGCTGTATGTAATCATACTGATTATGGCGTCAGTATTGAGAACGTTTACCTTCGATAGCGTAGTCGACGGTTCCTAAGTCACGCAAGGTAATCGCTTGTCCTACATATTTATTTCACTTCATCGTTTCATCCTTATTAGCAGTTCGTTTCAGTACTTGAAATACCAGTACAAATATGGTCGACAGTATAGCTCAACTAAATTTCTAACTAGACTGATTGCTGCACTGTTTATATACAACAATAGAGGACGTAACACAATACCATGCTCTCCGCGATTTCCATAAGAGGCTTTCGCACTGCCTCTCCATTTTGCCGTCTTACATAATAAGTTCCTTTCGCAACGTATTGCGAATAGCGGATCACTCGAACACTGCAACGTAAAATGTTCGTTATGGATACATGCCGAGCAAGGTGTGGATGTACTGCAGATGTCTATCCCACCTATTCTCGAACAACGTTGCTGATCTTTTTTCTACCAATATGTAGTGCCACGTAATCTTTCGTCTGATATTCAGTGTGTTCTTTTCGTTCTAATAATATCCATCACTGTAATTACCTTAGTTATACAGAGTACTCGTGCTATATTTCACAGTGAAAGGTAACAATCTAGAGCGTCCAGCAAATTCGGAGAAACCAGCACCCCATAGACTAAAGACATCCAGTTATCTGACACTGACAGTGGAGATACTGAAACAAACGACATATGCCGTAAAACCCATGCGTTGGCCTGGACATTCATGACGAAAGAGCTATGCGTCTTGTGTCCAGTTGCGAGATGGATTAATCAATGCCTCTCTCACTCGCCAATTCGCCGAAAAATGTGAAGATGCAAGACTATACACAGCGAATGTGTTTGTTACATTAATTCAAAGTTAGATAGAAGCGTCACAACAAGTTGTGAGGTATCTGATGATATTAATTAAATAAAATTCTAACACCGCATGAAACATAAGTGATGAAATAGTTATTTTAGCAACGTCTGTACCGTTCTTAGAATATACATATTATTAACTTATAGTTTGCAGACGAAAATTTTTTGAGTTACTAACTGAATGAAGACGCCTGGAAAGGAATTTACTATACGAAGTAGGGAGTAGTGTACTTTTTTGATTTATACAATATTCCCTTTGTTTAATAACACAAGTGTTAAAATTTACAGCTCCATTTTCAAGTGTATATATCTGGCAGCTAATCAAGCAGCAGTAAAGAAACGATACAGTTGTTAACTGTAGGATACTAAAGAGCCAGATCAATTTTTTAGAAACAGTATTTAAAGTGAGTTTATTAATTTGAGGATTAAGGTACCTCAGACATAATAATCTCCTCCAAGCCGACTGCCATGGATTCAGAAACATCGGTCTTGCGAAAGCCAGCTCTCGCTTCTTTTCTTTTTTCGACGTGTCATCCTGAAAGCCATGGACCAAGGAATCCAGGTGGATTCAGTGTTTTTTGACCTGCAAAATGCATTTGACTCAGCACCACACCAATACCTATTAACGAAAGTACGATCGTAAGGAATGCATAACAAAAACTGAGACTGGATTGAAAGTTTCGTAATAGGTTGCTTGTTATCTGGAATGGAGGGGCATCGGCAGATGTAGAAGTAACTTTCGGCATGGCCCAGGACAGCGTGTTTAGGCCATTGCTGTGGACGTTATACCTTAATGACCTGGCAAACAATGTTAATAGAATATCTGCAGACGTTGCAGACATCATAAAGAAGTACTATCTGAAATACACTCCCTGAATATTCAGTCACACATTGATAAGATTCCAAAGTGGTATAAATACTGTCAACTTGATTTGTACATTCAAAAACTGTGAACTTCAAAAAAAGCAAATACGTATTACCTTCTGACTACAGTGTCAATGACTCAGAATGAGGATAAGTTAACTTCAAACAAATACTTTAAAAATGCAAGGGCATTTGAAAGGGAATGATCACAAATGCTCAGTCATAGGTCAAGTACATTGCACAAAAGAATTAGAGTGTCACTTATTTGAGAACCCATCGTTTTCCCCCCACTGCAACGCAGAAGTGTGAAATTTGACTCCAAGGTACACTACATGATTAAAAGTATCCAGACACTTTGCAAGGCATTCGGATTTTATGGACCTTATATAAGCTTGATCCATAACAACAGTACGATACAGTATGACACCCTCAGAAAATAATAACTACATTATATCATTAAAAGGCAATTGCAGTTAATCTCATGTACCAAAAGCTAACAAAACAATATCCTCCAGTATGGAGAGGGTCATAATAAACAAGTTAGAGTGAAATGCATTTTGAAAACGAACCTAGCAGTTCGTTAATGGCATCGGAAAACCCCATTTAATAAGAGAATGGCGAGCTTCAGAGCAGAAAGGGATATGGCCAGAACAATACATTATTCCTTTTAATGTAAATACGGCCAGGACCAAGGGTAAGTGGCTGCACATCATTAACAGTGCCAGGCTGTGACCCAGCAACAAAAATAAAATTCGCCTCTAGCGAGACGGTGACTGGCTGAAGCCATACTGGGCAATGCAGATGCGGCACTTTGGGGAGATCCACATTATATAAAAGCATTTTGAGAACTAAAATGGCTAGATCTCTCTCTCGTCTCACGACGGACCACACAAGTGTGTGGAAATATGTGAGGGCATGGAGAGCTTCACTTTCTGCGAAGTGAGGACGATATGTTTCACGTATCATGGCAACAGATAACAAAGAGGTAGATAGTTATTCCTGCAGGAATTTTTGCGGGCAATAAATTGTGCACATCCCTCCAACCCTTAGCGAGTGTGCAATAGCCATTATTTCAACTAGGGAAAGATTAATGTTCTATGGAATGCAGGAAAGTTGAGACTGACTGAATTCAGTCAAGGTCAGAGTAGGGATCCAGAAAGGAGACAATGCCGCTGCAGATGCCACTTGGTAAAGTACCATCGTGCATTAGGCCACAGTAAATGTTGAGTCTAGAATTGCTCACTCCAGCTAGCATACACTTTGACCATTGAATATCAAAAGGTAATATACTAACCTACCCTCACATTGAGTACATGAGAATTTTTTCATTGGTACAAAAAGTAAATTTATTCTCCACCAATAATCTGGTTTGACCAGCTACAACAATGAAGATGTGAATGAGTTGACAAAGAGTTTTAATCATTCTTTCCTATGATAAAAAAAGTATTTGTAGAGACAACGATTTTATTAATCGACAATTCTGTATGTCCAAGAGTTAAATATTTTATTATTGAGTATCAAAGGTAATTGAACATGATTGTTTTGTATCACTTGACCCCTGAAAGCACAATTGATAAATTATATATAGAATAAAAAAGGGAATAGCTGTTTTCTCTTTCTAGAATAGACCCCAAACTTTCATCTTCATTAATTCATGCATTGTAGTTACGTGACAGCAGCATTTCTAATGATTTTTGTTACGATCCACACCTGATATTAGCTGCTTTACAGTGCCAAGTTCATATTTATTTAGAACACTCTGGGCCTGAGAAGACAGTTCTGATGTTTTGTCCATTTGTGTGATAAGTGCTAAAATAAGTTTTCACACGTTGGTACACTCACTGTGCAGATACAAAGGTCAGAAGATGACAACTTGGCTTACAAGTTCGTGGCATCTACCATCGGTAATGCAGGAATGCAATGTGATGTTGGCCCACCTTAGCCTTTGTGACAGCTTCCACTCTCGCAGGCATACGTTCAATCAGATGCTGGAAAGTTCCTTGAGAAGTGGCAGTCCATTCTTCACAGAGTGCTGCACTGAGGGGAGGTATTGCTGTCGGTTGGTGAGGCCTGGCATGAAGTCAGCGGTTAGAACCGCGACACAAAGCATTTAGATATTGTAACCTCCCCACAGAATAAAAATAAATATTATGGACAATGATTCTGATTTAGTGTAACCTCAAAACAAAATTCTTTCACAGTGTAACCTTCCCACAAAATTCATTTACATTTAATCTCCCCACAAAATTCGTTCTGATTTAATCTAAGCTCAAAATTCATTCACATTTAGCGTAACCTCACAACAGAAAAATTCCTAAACCTCTCAACAGTAAAAATTATAATTATGTCGTTCACATTCAGTGTAACGTCCCAATTAAAAAATAAATTCAGTAACATGGTAATAAAACAATGTAACTAACCTCTCAATTAAATTGTCGCTCACTTATGACTTTTCAATAATTCACTGTGAATTTAACCTGGTAAATTTTGGACGACAACAGTGCTGCGCCAAGGCCTTGAAAGATCATTCTGAATAAAAAAAGAAAGAATTCTTACCTCAATGAAGTCGCCGGATATATCTGCTCTTACAATAAATTTTTCCGGCACAGCTCTGTGCAATGCTGGCCGACCTATCTGTCATTTACGAAAGGGAGCAACTGCTTTTTCTATTGCAATAATCGGGATGATCATGGATGGGAGAAATTAGTAAATTCTTTAAATTGAAATGAATGGTTGTTAAAAGTTACTTTTTATGAGGAAGATTATTATTACGAGAGTTTTAAAACATTTACATGCGACTTGAGATAACATTACTACATATGCGCGAGGCTGCTTTTTACCTTATACAATAATACTCAGGCTCCGGCATCGCTGCACCGCGACCGGGCCAGCCAACACGATACACCATACCAGACCAGAGCAGACTCCAGACTAGCAACAACTTACTGCTACAGCTACACAGTTCCTACTGCAGTCAACACTGCTCTCTGGTCAGAGACCTTGCATATCGCAGGCAGCGCATGAGCAATACATCGAAATTACATCTGCTCGGACCTCTTACAATGTTCTATAGGATTCAGGTCAGCACTCTGTGCAGGCCAGTCCATTACAAGGATGTTAATGTCGTGTAACCAATCCGCCACATGCCATGCCTTATGAAAAGGTGCTCGATCATGTTGAAAGATGCAGTCGCCATCCCCAAATTGCTCTTTAACAGTGGGTAGCCAGAAGGTAATTAAAACATCAATTTAGTCGTGTGCTGTGATAGTGCCACGCAAAACAACAAGGGGTGCAAGCCCCCTCCACGAAAAACACGACCACACCATAACACCACCGCCTCCGAATTTTACTGTTGGCGCTACACACGCTGGCAGATGGTGTTCACTGGGCATTCCCCGTAGCCACCCCCTGCCATCGGATCGGCACATTGTGTAACGTGATTCGTCACTCCACACAACGGTTTTCCACTGTTCAGTCGTCCAATGTTTACGCTCCTTACACCACGAGAGGCGTCGTTTGGCATTTACTGGCGTGATATGTGGCTAATGAGCAGCTGCTCGACCATGAAATCCAAGTTTTCTCACCTCCCGCCTGACTGTCATATTAATTCAGTGGATCCCGATGCAGTTTGGAATTAATGTGATGGTCTGGATAGATGTCTGCCTATTACACATTACGACCCTCTTCAACTGTCGACGGTCTCTGTCAGTCAACAGACGAGGTCGGCCTGTAGTTTTGTGCTGTACGTGTCCCTTCACGTTTCCATTTCACTGTAACATCGGAAACAGTGGACATAGGGGTGTTTAGGAGTGTGGAAATCTCGCGTACAGAAGTATGACACAAGTGACACTCAATCACCTGACGACGTTCGAGGTCCTTCGTTTCCGCCGATCACATAACATACCTAAAAACTTTCTCTGTGATGGTGCAAAATTGTGGCGCCATGCTGCGATTCTAACAGTAAGGTGTTGACACATGTGGAAAAAAGATCGGTGCTCAGAAATTCGTATGAGGTGTAAGGCGGGTTAATGATATGACATTCCTCCACAATACTGTTTAATGCCATCGTGGACGTATCACGCAATGTGAAGGTCGTCACAACCTCTCTTGCCCATATTTCACCCTTTCTTTTGACATCTGTGCAGTGGAGGTTAGAACCGCGACACAAAGCCTTTAGATCACACGGTTTTCTTATATGAGTGGCCGAGAAAAACATATCAGACCCATCGCCGCTCAGAATCGGCACGAAAAGGCCTCAGGGTGCGGCATAAAGGGCGTCAATGAAGCCGGCCGTGGTGGCCGAGCCGTTCTATGCCCTTCAGTCCGGAACCGCGAGATTGCTACGATCGCTGGTTCGAATCCTGCCTCGGGCACGGATGTGTGTGGTGTCGTTAGGTTAGTTAGCTTTAAGTAGTTCTAAGTTCTAGGGGCTGACGACCTCATATGTTAAGTCCTATAGTGCTCAGAGCCTTTGAACCACTTGCGTCAATGAAACCATCCCTTCCTCTGCAATGTTGAGTTCGCCTGCTTAGCTGAGTCGTAACGTGTTTGTCTAACATGCTGTGGGCGTGGGTTCGAGACCCGTTCGGGTTGGAGATTTTCTCCACTCCTGGGCTAGTTGTTGTGTTGTCCTCATTATCATTTTATCATCACCGAAGCTCGAGTCGCCCAATGTGGTGGCACCTGGAATGTGGCGGCCGAGCTTCCCCTAAAGGGGACACTCCGCCAACAATGCCACACGATCGTTTCGTTTCTGAGGTGTTGATTCCCGCAAATTTCGCAATCGGAAACGACAGTCTGCGGTGCGATGTGTAACAGAACGAAGATATTGATAACCTTTCACCCTGGCGATACCCCTTCGGATGATACAATCTTTCTTTACGGAGATGTAGGAGATGGAACGCTTATTGAACGTGATCTGACTCCTTTGGAGTGCAGTGCGACCGAAATTTTTCCTTTTGTATACAGGGTTGAACCACTAGGGACCGTACAAAATCATTCGACTTAATTTGACAGTGATCCAAAGCAATAAAGGGCTGTTATGCTTTTTCGCCTTCCTGTTTCGTGCCCTCCTGTGGCGTTATCATGGGGCCTGTATTATGGACAAATGCATAAATAATACGGCAAAGGGTTCATCTAATGCCCCCCAGTTTGATATTACCCTTAGTGCCACCCACGCACACTTTTTGAGGTTTTAAAATGCACTTGTGCATAGAAAACCCTTGACAGATTCCTAGGCACCCGCGGGCAGGCAACTCACTCACAGTTGAGAGGCAATATATTGCTGCAATAACGCCTGCTTGCAGGTATGCAGAGTCTGAGCATCTGAGAAATTTGGAGTTGAGAAACTGAGCAAATATTGTTAGTTACAAAAAGACAATATAAGTTTGATGGCACTGCTTTCTTTTTTGTAGAAAAAACCATTTCATCATTAAAAATGTAGGGGAATGCTTCAGGCTTAAAAACTACATCATATAACAATTAATCGATTATTATGATACAAGTAATTAATCGTTATGGTTAACCGATCATTTAAATAATCAAAAAGTGCAAGCAGTCGACTCTTACTCACAATAACACTTCCCTAACTTGCGCAGCACTTACGTTGATGTACATGTACACAAAGGTACATGTATCACATTGAAACAACCGAAATAAAATGTTCAAACGTACCTACGTTCTGTATTTTAATTTCAAAAAACCTACTTGTTACCAACTGTTCATCTAAAATTGTGAGCCTTATGTTTATGACTATTACAGCGCCATGTATCACAAAGCGAAAGTAGTGGTCCAACTAAAACATTCATATTTCTTTACGTACTACACGAATATGTAATAAAAATGGGGGTTCCTATTTTAAAAAAACGCAGTTGATATCCGATTGACCTATGGCAGCGCCTTCTAGCGGGCCAACCACAGGGCCATCTGGTTTCCCCCTTCAAGCTAGACGAGTTTCGTTCTTTGTAGTTTTTTCGTTTGATGCCTATTTCGTGACATATTTGGCCCGGTCACTATCAATGGAACACCCTGTATAATATACAGGGTGTTACAAAAAGGTACGGCCAAACTTTCAGGAAACATTCCTCACACACAAAGAACGAAAATATTTTATGTTGACATGTGTCCGGAAACGCTTACTTCCCATGTTAGAGCTCATTTTATTATTTCTCTTCAAATCACATTAATCATGGAATGGAAACACACAGCAACAGAACGTACCAGCGTGACTTCAAACACTTTGTTACAGGAAATGTTCAAAATGTCCTCCGTTAGCGAGGATACATGCATCCGTCCTCCATCGCATGGAATCCCTGATGCGCTGATGCAGCCCTGGAGAATGGCGTATTGTATCACAGCCGCCCACAATACGAGCACGAAAAGCCTCTACATTTGATACTGGGTTGCGTAGACAAGAGCCTTCAAATGCCCCCATAAATGAAAGTCAAGAGGGTTGAGGTCAGGAGAGCGTGCAGGCCATGGAATTGGTCCGTTTCTAACAATCCATCGGTCACCGAATCTTTTGTTGAGAAGCGTACGAACACTTCGACTGAAATGTGCAGGAGCTCCATCGTGCATGAACCACATGTTGTGTCGTACTTGTAAAGGCACATGTTCTAGCAGCACAGGTAGAGTATCCCGCATGAAATCATGATAACGTGCTCCACTGAGCGTAGGTGGAAGAACATGGGGCTCAATCAAGACATCACCAACAATGCCTGCCCAAACATTCACAGAAAATCTGTGCTGATGATGTGGTTGCACAATTGCGTGCGGATTCTCGTCAGCCCACACATGTTGATTGTGAAAATTTACAATTTGATCACGTTGGAGTGAAGCCTCATCCGTAAAGAGAACATTTGCACTGAAATGAGGATTGATACACTGTTGGATGAACCATTCGCACGAGTGTACCCGTGGAGGCCAATCAGCTGCTGATAGTGCCTGCACACGCTGTACATTGTACGAAAACAACTGGTTCTCCCGTAGCACCCTCCATACAGTGACGTGGTCAACGTTACCTTGTACAGCAGCAACTTCTCTGACGCTGACATTAGGGTTATCGTCAACTGCACGAAGAATTGCCTCGTCCATTGCAGGTGTCCTCGTCGTTCTAGGTCTTCCCCAGTCGCGAGTCAGGCTGGAATGTTCCGTGCTCCCTAAGACGCCGATCAATTGCTTCGAACGACTTCCTGTCGGGACACCTTCGTCCTGGAAATCTGTCTCGATACAAACGTACTGCGCCACGGCTATTGCCCCGTGCTAATCCATACATCAAATGGGCATCTGCCAACTCTGCATTTGTAAACATTGCACTGACTGCAAAACCACGTTCGTGATGAACACTGACCTGTTGATGCTACGTACTGATGTGCTTGATGCTAGTACTGTAGAGCAATGAGTCGCATGTCAACACAAGCACCGAAGTCAACATTACCTTAATTCAATTGGTCCAACTGGCGGTGAATCGAGGAAGTACAGTACATACTGACGAAACTAAAATGAGCTCTAACATGGAAATTAAGCGTTTCCGGACACATCTCCACATAACATCTTTTCTTTATTTGTGTGTGAGGAATGTTTCCTGAAAGTTTGGCCGTACCTTTTTGTAACACCCTGTATACAAAATGTCCTTGTACCAAAACTACCTAAAGTTTTCATAAATGTGGTAACCAACGCAGTGCACAAAATGTTTAGACACCCCGTCAAATTGGGCATATGTAAGATTTCCACTTACTAGAGGCACATTGTCCAGAAAGTGCTGGAGGAGAGATAAAAAACGTTAGTACAACATGTAGACCTACTGCATAATTTTTTTTTTACTCCATATGGAACCGTTGTGTGTTATTATATGGTAGGATAGGAATACAGCAATCACTCGCAATCTCACTGGAATTTTATTATTTTTGCATGTCAAGATTTCAGCTATACAGAGTGCATATGAGTGAGTTATAATCCAACAAACTCCCAGCAGTACACGTCACCATACGACGTTGTTGGTGTAGAGGCAGGAGGAAAATCAAATGCACTGTAGACGGCTACTTACAGCTGAAACCTGTACATGCAAGAACAATAAAAAATCTATGGGATTGCGACTGAATGCTGTATTCCTTTCTTTTCTTATCACTCATATAAATTTTGTTTTGTTATTCCTGTTCAGGTGCTACTATGATCGACAAAGTGCTATAGGGTGTTAACGTGATTAAGTTCATCATTAAAATCCAGTTCTCATCCCCGAGAGACAGCGCATGCTCAAAAAGTCAGCATCATATCGCACTGGACAAACCGTTGATAGCCATGGGTTCCTTGTCTCAACCATTCAACAGAAATACTTCACAAAATGTACTCTAGTATTCGTAACCGTCGAGTATGCTGAGCTTAATCGATTTCCGTTACCATTACTGATACATCTTTGCAGGTACCCAGTGTACGTTTCATGCGGTCATTCAATTTTAATCTGTAGGGTCGTTCATTTCAAGTAGAAAAATTTGATACTCGCTGTAATGTACGTCAGCATTTTGCCGTTTTGGGTATCATACGCATTCTTGTAATGTCTCGGTAGACGACAAACAGTAATGTGCAACAGAAGTTCGGTCTAAGCTTTTCTACGCGTCTGCTCTTACAACATGGAAGAAAGTTCCTCCTCCGTAGAACTTTTTCATTCTTTAAATGCCGTTAGAGTCAATGACGGACATGCCTTAGAACTGTAACAATTCGCTACAGAGCTTCAGAGATAAGTATGAGCAATTTCACACTTCGTACCTGCTAAATGGTCCTTTCTTAGTATTGCAGACAATGAATTTCGGTTCTAAAGCCCGTGATTCGCTTTGTCGAACTCACTCTGGTAGGAACAAAAGTTCGCCCCTAATGACGTTGCCTTTGACAGTTTCTCTACAAGAAGCACGTCTCTGCCAGCTGCCCCAGATTGCCTACAGCGATTTTCACAATAGCTGCCTCAGTTTCTTCAGAAGTACACTGGCACTTCCAAATGCAGCTGTATATAGAGGCTGCCTTGTTTGATTTCTTTGTCGCCAAACTGAAGTGATGTTTCTGATACTAACCAAGGACATTTATGAAACAGATATCGTTGAGAGAGTATACCAGCGACTTCAACGATTACAATCTGTGAAATTCCGGCTAAACGAGCGTCTCCAAAAGATACATACACCTTGAAAACGAACCTGGTATTACTTTTCATTTGAATTTTTGTTATTATGATTTGCTCAAATGAAATATAAGAAGTATAATAAGACCATACGTAACTTCCAGGCCACACATTTTCAAATTAAAGTACCACTGTAAGTGACTAACAACAGACATATAACACCAACGTCATCCACACCCAGTGACAACAGCATAACCAACTTTTAACACAAGGCCCTATGTCACTGGTGGCAACACACGCAATCTATAATAATGCGGCAATGATATACACTCATACATTAACACACAGAAAGTAAACATCTAAAAAGCACAGCAAATCATCTCAGCAACACGGCAAATCGTGCACTTCGCAACGAAGACAAATGTGGATAAATTCACTGAAGCAGGATGGTACCATGCAATCCTGAGATGCAAGAAGCAATCAGACTGAAACGAAATGTAAAGAATCCAGGAGGATTCTGAGATATCTAACAATATATTAAATATGTTCTCAACACGGTAAACAAAAACCTCAGGTACTCACAAACATGCAAGAAGACATTGAAGCTGTCTGAAGAAACATCTTTAACAGAAACATACTAAAACAAAAGGAAAATTACTGCTACTTAAATGTCAACTCAGGAAAGAACATTATGCTACATAACCAGATAAATAAAAGGAATGAATTGTTACTGATAAAAAGTGAAGGACATACATATATAAACACATATTTTCCTTAGTAGATTTCGTTTCTCAATTAGTGCAATGGAAAACCAAACGAACCTGCATATTTCACTATTTTTATTTACTCGATAACTAGTTTCGAGCCGGGACCGATTTTGAAATCATCCATATAATCAAAAAGGTATTCAGATGGATCAAATGGTTCTGAGCACAATGGGACTTAATTTCTGAGGTCATCAGTCCCCTAGAACTTAGAACTACTTAAACCTAACTAACCTAAGGACATCACACACATCCATGCCCAAGGCAGGATTCGAACCTGCGACCGTAGCGGTCGCGTGGTTCCAAACTGTAGCGCTTAGAACCGCTCGGTCACTCTGGCCGGCAAAATGGTATTCCCAAAAGTAAAATACCATGCAAAAATATGTACATATCATGAAGTGCACATAAATTGTTAGAGTGCATACAGACAATATTTCTCAGTTCCCTATTTCATTTTATCACCACAGATGCTAATTCGTCATTTGCACACAACACAGCATATCACTACCATAACACAGGCAACGTATCAATCTGAAAAATGGAACATGTCAACGATAAAGTTCATTGGAGAAAAAAGAGTAACGCACATCTCCAATAAATTTAGAGCTACACCGCATGTAAACCGTTTCAGTTCGGTTTCTGGGGCATAAATCACACGAACCATACACCAAGAAAGGCAGGGCGAATATGTGCAGGCTTGTTTGGCTGTCAAACGGACAGCAACACATAATTTCCCTTTACAGGACTAAAAGAAAAAGCGCTGCATATTTATATAAAATAGATTTAAATAATTCGAAGAAATGACTTTCAGAGCGGAACTTGAGAATGAACATCAGTCCTTTGCATAATGTAAAATTAAACAAACAACAGGTCACTCGTGTAGCAATCTGTTTTTTCCTCGCTGTATCCACGAATGAAAGTCAAAACTTTATCATAATATTTGAAATTAATCGCTGTTATAGTTAAGAAGCTAACGTAACAGAAAATCTATAATAAACATAGATAGAAAGCAGTTTGCGTAGTATCTGTGTATACTTAGTGAATGTTAAGTATGATATAAACTACAACACTTGGTTGTCATTAAGAACTATATAGCGGTTGGATAGCAATGATGTCACACTCAGGACGGTGGGCGTGAGCAAGCCTATTTAATAACTGTTCCCTCCTTGTCCGATAGCAGTTATTCCAGCGTCGAGGGTCGGCGCAACTCGCTCCACGGAGTCCACCCACCGTTCTGGGTATATTTATTTATTAGTTCTACATTTTGCTATATATACTTACTATTATAACGATCCCTCTATCTGGTAATATGTTTTTTCAGAGTCTGAAGATCGTTCTTAATTAGAATCGAAACCGGTCACTCCAATAAAAATAAAAAGTTGCGATCAAGTCTGTTTTTAATCTTTAAACTTTTGTTATCTATTTAATTCCACTTTTGGTCTATTTCTGTCGATAGCAAATGAAGATGGAACACCGAAACAAAAGTTTGTTTGCTTACTGATACTGCTTGTTGAACGTTACATTTTCAGCTTTCAACTCGTATGCACAAGATTTTAATATTAATATTTATAGGAAACTTATCTACGTGTGCTTTGTTAGCCTATAAAGGTGTGCCACGGTCAAAGAAGCGAGAGATGCTGTCATATCTTTTGCGTATCAACAAAGTGAACGATTATTGAAATAAGGAATAGAACTGCATAAAGGTATACTTCCACGCAGAATATTCTTATTTTATTAGATTATCAGTGCATTACTCTCACTGTAATTTGCATCTCTCCTCACTTTGAAATTTTACTTATAATGAGTTATTCAGTGAGTGGCCAATAACAGAATTTATAGCTTAAAAAGACGATATAATTCTTTAAACATGTTCCAACTTTGTGCAGTGCCATAAAAGTGATTAAGGCAATGGTCTCAAGCGCTTAGATCCACTACATTGCTATTTCGATTTAACATGTATGTAAGTAATTGTCTTTGGCAATGATAGTCTAACCTGTGTAACATGTAGTCCTACCTTTTCAACAACGGCCTATTTGCTTCTTTTCAGAAAATATTTATCGTCAGTAACTATGTCCATTTTTCAGAAGTAAGCGAACGTACCGGTATCACAATTGCAATATACATCTACTTCGATCATCTTCTTGACTTTAGTCTTGAATTTCATTTTGAGGTTTTCAAAGTATACGCGTAAGGCTATACCACGCTTTGTCAGATAATAATAGTTTATTCGTTTCATATTCCATGCATCGATTTGCTCGATAAATCGAAGTAATGTGAAACGAGTCATCCTATATTAACGTCATTTTGATTATAAATATGCTTCCAGTCTGATAATTTATCTCTTTTAGGTTTTATAATTAAAGACAGATTTTAGTAGTTTATACCTATCTCCATTTACACAATACAATAATAGCTGGACTTCTGTGGAATAGAAGGCGTTGTCAAAGAGAAACGTTTTCTGTTTATTTTCAGATTTTCCTTTTCTGTCTGTTAGGAATTTTATAACAATGGGTAAGTCATCAAAATTTTCAGATGTAGCATTGTGAATCCCTGTTAGTACTAGAGACAACCTTAATGTGGCGTTATGAATGTATTTTTCCTGCTGGTATTTTAATTATGTACATCATTGTTCTTGTTGAAGCGCAGCGGTTTCAAAAAAAAAAAAAAAAAAAGTGTGAAATGTTATGGGACTTAGGGGCAACGGCCTTGCCGCAGTGAATACACCGGTTCCCGTCAGATCACCGAAGTTAAGCGCTGCCGGGCGTGGCCGGCACTTGGATGGGTGACCATACGGGCCGCCATGTGCTGTTGCCATTTTTCGGGGTGCACTCAGCCTCGTGGTGCCAACTGAGGAGCTACTCGACCGAATAGTAGCGGCTCCGGTCAAAGAAAACCATCGTCACGACCGGGAGAGCGGTGTGCTGACCACACGCCCTTCCTATCCGCATCCTCATCTGAGGATGACATGGCGGTCGGATGGTCCCGATGGGCCACTTGTGGCCTGATGACGGAGTGCTTTTTTTATGGGACTTAACTGCTAAGGTCATCAGTCCCGAAGCTTACATACTACTTAACCTAAATTATCTTAAGGACAAACACACACACCCATGCCCGTGGGAGGACTCGAACCTCCGCCGGGACCAGCCGCACAGCCCATGACTGCAGCGCCGAAGACCGCTCGGCTAATCTCGCGCGGCTGCAGCGGATTATTTACAACAAACTTCATGAGGGAATAACTACACTGTAAAGCGGAAAGATTGCTACCCACATGCCGAGCAGCAGGCAGGAACAACGAAATAAGTAGGCACGTAAGTTTTCAGCTAAAGACTTCTTCAGAAACGAAGCAGAGCACACAAACACATTCATACAATCATATTCACAATAATCACATACACCTGACATCTGTCTCCGTCTGCTCTAGCCAGAATTCTTTTTTAAAGGAGGAGGAAATGTGAACAATGAATAAATATGAGCGGGAGGAATTTAAGGTTTCAGATGCTGCCCCGACAATGAGTGCGTTACGTAGCCGTGTGTTGTTTGGGTGCGAAACCGTTGATACAAGGTGGCTCAGACGTCGGAAGTTCTGCGATTTGGAAGCTGAAGAAAAACACAGAAATGAAGAGAAAGAACGGACAATGAGTAAAGTAGGGCAAATCTAAACTCAAATCACCACTACAATAAATGTAAACAAAGCAACCATAATTCATGTAAGCAAAAGAAAATACATTATTGCTTCAACAGCTCCAATTACGAATGAAATGTGATTTCTGTAAGCTTCATATTACGATCGGATCGATTAGCACACCAGTAAAGAACGCAAGTTGCATTTTTCATGAAATATCTACGTCTCCACACGATCAGAGCACCCGACACAGCCGAAACAGCATAGGCACGTCTGAGTGACGTCACGGGGAAGTATCACCGCGGCGAACCGTATGGGTATGAATGCGGTAAATCTAATGTTTTGAACTACTTAAGATCTCGGACGTAGGCTTTAAGTTTGTGACGTAATGACAACTACCTTCTCTGTTCATCTCCATGTAGCAACCATGCTACAACAATGTAGTTGCGTAACTTGAATTTCAAGGAGTTAATTCGTTTTAAAATTCTCACCGTCTCAACTATTATTTATTATCTTTCTTTCAATAATCAGTCATCTTTACTTTTAAATAAAATCCTGGAGATAATTTCTCTCCTTTTTAACTCAAGAAATACAAAGTAATTTCTCCCTTCGAAAATTAATAAATCTAAACTAATATTCAGAATTTTTTTTTGAATTAACATCTTCACTTTTTATAAAATTCAGAATTTTCTTTACCTAATCTTTGACTTCCTGTTGCTACTTTACGATATTTGTAAATTGTTCGTTTGCTATAAAACTGAAGTTTATTTCTTAAATATCTTTGAGTGTTAAATATGGGGCAAATGAGACTCGGGACACTGTTTTTATTTTTGTAAAATAGAAATTGTTCTGTATTTATTGCCTGTTTCCTCTTATGAACTGGTACAAGTTAGCTTTGATTTGACGAATACTCCAATGAAACAAACGCCTCTAAGCAGAAAAGCAGAAAAATTTATAGAATAAACTTGGGTGTCAGCGCCACTTTTCACTTTTAAACAACTTGAATTTCAAAATAGACACAAAATTAATTCTACTTCAGGCATTCACTTTCCGCGGACTCATTACTATTGAGACTATTTAAAACACAGCAATTGCACGATAGGAGAGACGATTAGAGTGTCCTCAGTAACGACGTTTCTTGATTTGTCGTTTTGGTTTTTATAGGAAAAGCAACTAAATTCGAGACCGCGTGCGTGAATCTCCTAGTGACTTAGGGTGGTTCTCGCTGTATCACATATAACTGTAGTATGTCCATTCTCCTAATTACAAAGATAGCTCAGTCCGCATATCTGTACAGAGATTTCCAAACATTACCTGACATACATCGGCGTTCACGATGACGTCGCAAAAGCTGTAACACAATATCGCGAAACCACTATTTTATAAGTGCTTGCTTTCACCTTCAAACCCACTAAAACAACAACGCCAAGACACTATTTCCTTACTGCTTGCTTTCTCCACCTCAAAATTCAGATAAAGACTTCACGTGATTTCGTCATTGTCTCCCACAGTAAAATGTGGAATTTCCGGTCTAAAAGAGATTCGGATCTGCTAGGAACGAGTGGCTTTCCAGCTACACTTCGTTCAGCAACTGTTTTGACATAAAATCACGAACCACGAGAAACCATTCCTAAACTACAATATACCGAAGCCACTAACGCTGTTGTTGTTGTTGTGGTCTTCAGTCCTGAGACTGGTTTGATGCAGCTCTCCATACTATTCTATCCTGTGCAAGCTTCTTCATCTCCCAGTACCTACTGCAACCTACATCCTTCTGAATCTGCTTAGTGTATTCATCTCTTGGTCTCCCCCTACGATTTTTACCCTCCACGCTGCCCTCCAATACTAAATTGGTGATCCCTTGATGCCTCAGAACATGTCCTACCAACTGATCCCTTCTTCTGGTCAAGTTGTGCCACAAACTCCTCTTCTCCCCAATCCTATTCAGTACCTCCTCATTAGTTATGTGATCTACCCATCTAATCTTCAGCATTCTTCTGTAGCACCACATTTCGAAAGCTTCTATTCTCTTCTTGTCCAAACTATTTACCGTCCATGTTTCACTTCCATACATGGCTACACTCCATACAAATACTTTCAGAAATGACTTCCTCACACTTAAATCTATACTCGATGTTAACAAATTTCTCTTCTTCAGAAACGCTTTCCCTGCCATTGCCAGTCGACATTTTATATCCTCTCTACTTCGACCATCATCAGTTATTTTGCTCCCCAAATAGCAAAACTCCTTTACTACTTTAAGTGTCTCATTTCCTAATCTAATACCCTCAACATCACCCGACTTAATTCGACTACATTCCATTATCCTCGTTTTGCCTTTGTTGATGTTCATCTTATATCCTCCCTTCAAGACACCATCCATTCCGTTCAACTGCTCTTCCAAGTCCTTTGCTGTCTCTGACAGAATTACAATGTCATCGGCGAACCTCAAAGTTTTTATTTCTTCTCCATGGATTTTAATACCTACTCCAAATTTTTCTTTTGTTTCCTTTACTGCTTGCTCAATATACAGATTGAATAACATCGGGGAGAGGCTACAACCCTGTCTTAACTCCCTTCCCAACCACTGCTTCCCTTTCATGTCCCTCGACTCTTATAACTGCCATCTGGTTTCTGTACAAATTGTAAATAGCCTTTCGCTCCCTGTATTTTACCCCTGCCACCTTTAGAATTTGAAAGAGAGTATTCCAGTCAACATTGTCAAAAGCTTTCTCTAAGTCTACAAATGCTAGAAACGTAGGTTTGCCTTTCCTTAATCTTTCTTCTAACGCTATCTCACACAAACCTCTAAGTTCTCACACTAATCGTTCAGTTGACGCTTTTGGTCCACAAAGTCAGATCAGAATTATCACAGATCGGCGTAAATATCTTTCAAATAACGTTTACTTTTTTAGCGTTCAATAGAGTTCGGGCATATGGCAATACGTCTGTTCATTATTTAATAATACCCATTCAAGTGAAGAAATCGGTGTACAAAATTACTACAGTCCTGTCACACCTTTTAGTGAATGTGCGAAAGAGCTTAGCGGTTCTTCGAGGCTGTAAAAGGAGGTAATTGAAAACGGATTAATTCCTGGCTGGATTGAATTGTTTCAAAATGGCCGACTGCGCGGCACGTAAAAATTAAGAGAGTAATTCTAACACCTTATCCGTAGCGTTTGTTAATGTTAAATGTCGGGGTAGAATTGTTTTTTTACGAGACCCACTGCGTGCTATGCATAGAATTTGGTTTCTTTTCTAGTATCAAAATGTATTATTTTTGTAGTAATTTTACCTAAATCTTTCACAAAATGTCCAAAACTTTTTGCAGTAGCATGCGAACTCGCTAAGCGTGATGTAATTGTTTCGCAAAGAAATATTTTTCCGTAGCAGTGGTAGGTTACAGCTAAGCGTCATCTGCGAACTTTTTACGTACTGAACATAATGAGGAAAAGAAAGATGACGTTACTTAATTTTGGGAGTTCATACCCTTTGTTATTGTAAAAACAAAGTTGAAACAACTACCACAGGAAGTTCAGGGGAAGAGGACACTTTAGGTATTATGCCCGAGACTGGTGTTGAAAATATTCAGGGTAACGGTAGCGATGTTGTCACGCCACCAAGTGGTGAAGCATCATAGCCGGTGAGCAACACCAGTTCCGAAGTACCCTACACCTAACACTTTTGTAAAGCTATGTCAAAGGGTAGAAGCTTTACCCAATCAAAAACTTGATGAAAACTATCAGAAACTCGCTAAAAGTTTTGACGAAAACAGTCGAAGACTTGACAAATCTTCAGCAAGATTACTGGCTTCGACTAACAATGTTAATAATCTTACTCATATGCAAAACACTTCGAAAATAGACGTTGCGAATCATGTCACTAAAGTGATACGCGCCGACTATGAAGGAATAACTAACGACATTCCAACACAAAACTTCAGTAAAAGACATACCAGAACGGATTGAAAAAATTAAAGATGATTTTGATATAATTCGGTTACAATCCACAACACTACAGTCCACAGTTCAACAGATAGTCAGACAAGCAGATGAAATAGCAACAAAATACGAAAAACATGATGATTTTGTACGAGAGAAAGAGACTTTAAGTGGTAACAGGTTACAGAGAGAGCTGTAGAAATCTGTTGAGCAGATGATTACCGATATGTAAACAGAGTAGAAAATGTCACTACAACAGATACAAACTGAGTCAGGTCAGATACAAAGAACACTTACACAGGATCTGCCTAAGTGGAAGGATCATGTGCAAACACACATACGAACACAACTGGAGACATTTGAATAAGGAGAAAGCAAGGAATGATAGTATCTATACGGTTAAGAGTAATGATGAATGTCATAGCCTTGTTTCTCAAGAAAGTGAATGTGTACGGAAAACAGTAGCTAGTACAAATATAGTACCACAATACGCTGTTAGATGAAACGGGGCAGACATCACGCTTTCATCAGTTATAGTAGAAGAAGGCCTTCTAAAGAAAATGACAGTCCCAGATGTTATCCCAGAAAAGAAATCTGTTCATCCAGTTATTTTCGTAAAAACTTGTAGAAGCCTGTTGCCTATAACTTGTTCTGAACAACAAAAGAGCCAGTTGTACTAGGTTATAAACAGGATGCGGTCGTGCCTTCAGCATCCGAGACGACAGAGAGCTGTCACACATTATCACAATTTCAAAATGTGTTTCTTGCGAAATATTAGTCGTGTTGTGTCCAGGAAAGACAGAGAAAACAAGTGTTTAGTCCAGAACCATACAATATCAGGGAGGGAAAGTTAAGAAAATATGTCGAGAAGTACATAACTAAGACTCGTTTCTGGGATGAACCCGTGGCTCTTAGTGATGTTCTACACATTTTTAAAGGTAAACCTCCATTTCACATAAGAGAAAAACTGATACAGGTCCCAGAAACTAATCTAGAATACCTTTTGTCGGTCCTCGATTCTGTTGACTTTGTAAACGAAGATAGACCAATCGAGAAGAACCAGCAAGGAACTTTCTTTTATAGTGAGGGGCAGGACCCAAACATTATACGTAATCAAATGCTATAGTACAGACAGCCATTGTCTCTTCCTCAACTTCCGAAATCTAGTTAATTATTTCTTGGTTAGGGTTTACATACCTTAATTTTTTCAAAGTTATTTTGTTTTGCATCCCAATAAAATTGGCAGTCTCCTTGCATTCATACATCTTTGAATGCCGATTAATGTATGTCTTATATCAATTATAAAGACTATTCTTCTCCACAATTTTCATATCTTTTTCAAACAGAGCCAAGTTTGAATGCAGAAACGTGAAGTAAATTTCTCTGATCTGACTACTGAGAAAACTGAAATTGTTTTAGGTGGCCTGTCTTTAGAGTCAAAAAACTATTTTAATGAAATCCATCTTTTTTCTGAGTAATATAGAACAGCCTGCACGCGTAGTCAAGGGGTAGCGACTTTGAATACTAATCAAAACGTCTTCGCTCCCGGGTTCGAAACCCACTACTGCTTAAACTTTTAATAATCAGCAATGACGGCCGAAGACTTCCGGCGTAAGAAGTGACTCTCATTCTGCCGAAGGCCTTGTCAAAGAGGGCGGAGGAGCGGACATAGGGACAGAGCACTCCCATATCGTTGGGGTGGGAAACCGC
Source organism: Schistocerca serialis cubense (assembly GCF_023864345.2). Lineage (NCBI taxonomy): Eukaryota > Metazoa > Arthropoda > Insecta > Orthoptera > Acrididae > Schistocerca > Schistocerca serialis. Next base: position 725,302,998 of record NC_064641.1, read on the forward strand.
CCCTAAAGCTGGAAGACTCAGCAATGATCAACGGCATGAGGATGCAGAGGGAAATGGTAACCATTACATTAAAGACACATACCGAGTATCCACAGGACATGTGGTCTGTAATTGAAAAGTGTCTTGATGATCTCTCCATTGGCAAAAGTTTCTGGAATAGTTCCCTATTCGGATCTCCAGGAGGGGACTGCTAAGGGGGAGGTGACCATGAGAGAAAGACTGAGTAACCACTGGAAGGATAAAGTTCCACGAGTCGGGGTTTGGAAAAGCTGAGGGTTGAACGTGGTAGGGTTGCTACAAAATCTGAAAACGGAAATGCAAAGGCTTAATCTAGATATAGTAGGGCTCAGTGAAGTGAAATGGAAGGAAGACAAGGATTTTTGGTCAGATGAGTATAGTGTAAAAATGGTTCAAATGGCTCTGAGCACTATGGGACTTAACATCTTAGGTCATCAGTCCCCTAGAACTTAGAACTACTTAAACCTAACTAACCTAAGGACATCACACACATCCATGCCCGAGGCAGGATTCGAACCTGCGACCGTAGCAGTCCCGCGGTTCTGGACTGAAGCGCCTACAACCGCACGGCCACCGCGGCCGGCAGTATAGTGTAAGATCAACAGCAGCAGAAAATGGTAACGGAAGTAGGATTCGTTATGAACGGGAAGGCAGAGCAGAGAGTGTGTTACTGTGATCATTTCAGTGATATGGTTGTTCTTATCAGAATCGACAGCAAACCAACATCGACAACGATAGTTCAAGTATACATCTAGAAGTCGCAAGCTGAAGATGAAGAGATAAAGTAAGTATATGAGGATACTGAAAGGATAATACAGTACGTACAGGGAGATGAAAATCTGATAGTCATGGGGGACTTGTACGCAGTTTTAGGGGAAGGAGCAGAAGAAAAGGTTACAGGAGAATATATGCTTGGGACAAGGAATTAGAGAGGAGAAAGACTAATTGAGTTCTGTAATGAATTTCAGCTAGTAATAGCGAATACTCTGTTTAAGAATCACAAGAGGAAGAGTTATACCTGGAAAATGCAGGGTGATACGGGAAGATTTCAGTTAGATCACATCATGGTCAGGCAGATATTCCGAAATCAGATACTGGATTGTAAGGCGTGCCCAGTAGCAGATAGTCATTCAGATCACAATGTCGTAGTGATGAAGAGTAGGCTGAAGTTTAAGAGATTAGCCAGGGAGAATCAACACGCAAAGAAGTGGGATATGGAAGTACTAAGAAATGACTATATACGCTTGAAGTTCTCCAAGGCTGTAGATACAGCTATAAGGAATGCCTCAGTAGGCAGTACAGTTGAAGTGGAATGAATATCTTTAAAAAAAGGGCAATCACAGAAGTTTGAAAGAAAAACACAGGTACAAAGAAAGTAACTGCGAAGAGACCATGGCTAACAGAAAAAATACTTCAGTTGATCGATAAAAGAAGGAAATGCAAATATGTTCAGGCACATCCAGGAATACAGAAATACAAGTCACTGAGGAATGAAATAAACAGGAAGTGCAGGGAAGCTTAGACGAAATGGCTGCTAGGAAAATGTGAAGAAATCGAAAAAGAAAGTATTGTTGGAAGGACTGACTCAGCATACAGGAAAGTCAAAACAATGTTCGGTGAAATTAAAAGCAAGCCTGGTAACATTAAGAGTTCAACGGCAATTCCACTGTTAAATGCAGAGGACAGTTCAGATAGGTTGGAAAGAGTACATTGAAGGCCTCTGTGAGGGAGAAGATTTGTCTGATGCGATAGAACAAGAAACAGGAGTCGTTTTAGAGGAGATAGGGGAGCCAGTGTTCAAATCAGAATTTAAGATAGGTTTGGGGATTTACGAAGAAACAAGGCAGACGGGATAGATAACATTCGATCAGAATTTCTACATTGTTGGAAGTGGAAACAAGACGATTATTCACGGTGGTATGTAGAACGTATGAGTCAGACGACATACCATCTGACTTTCGGGAAAATATCAACCACACAATTCTGAAGACGGCAAGAACTGACAAAAGTGAGAATCATCGCACCACTCAGCTTAACAGCTCATGCATCCAAATTGCTGACAGGAACAATATACAGTTTAGCAAAAGTGACAAAAAGCAGATTTCAGAGTACCTGACGGCTCAACACAAAAGATTTGTCTCAAGTACAGATAGTGTTTAGGATCAGCGGACAAAGTTCAAAACCATCGTACAATATGCGTTAGATGAATTTGTGCCAACAAGATCGTAAGAGATGGGAAAGAGCCACCGTGGTACAACAACGGAGTCAGAAAACTGCTGCGGAAGCAAAGGGAACTTCACACCAAGCATAAACATAGCCAAGGCCTTGCGGACAAACAAAAATTACGCGAAGCGAAATGTAGTGTGAGGAGGGCTATGCGAGAAGCGTTCAATGAATTCGAAAGTAAAGTTCTATGTACTGACTTGGCAGAAAATCCAAAGAAATTTTGGTCTTATGTCAAAGTGCTAGGTGGATCAAAACAAAATGTCCAGACACTTTGTGACCAAAATGGTACTGAAACAGAGGATGACAGACTAAAGGCGGAAATACCAAAGGCCTTTTTCCAAAGCTGTTTCACAGAGGCAGACTGCACTGAAGTTCCTTCTCTAGATTTCGCACAGATGACAAAATGGTAGATATCGAAATAGACGACAGAGGGATAGAGAAACAATTTAAATCGCTCAAAAGAGGAAAGGCCGCTGGACCTGATGGGATACCACTTCGATTTTACAAAGAGTATGCGAAGGAACTTGCCCCTCTTCTTGCAGCGGTGTACCGTAGGTCACCAGAAGAGCGTAGCGTTCCAAAGGATTGGAAAAGGGCACAGGTCATCCCCGTTTTCAAGAAGGGACGTCGAACAGATGTGCAGAACTATAGACCTATATCTCTAACGTCGTCCAGTTGTAGAATTTTGGAACACGTATTATGTTCGAGTATAATGACTTTTCTGGAGACTAGAAATCTAATCTGTAGAAATCAGCATGGGTATCGAAAAAGACGATCGTGTGAAACCCAGCTCGCGCTATTCGTCCACGAGACTCAGAGGGCCATAGACACGGGTTCACAGGTATATGCCGTGTTTCTTACTTCCGCAAGGCGTTTGATACAGTTCCCTACAGTCGTTTAATGAACAAAGTAAGAGAATATGGACTATCAGACCAGTTGTGTGATTGGGTTGAAGAGTTCCTAGATAACAGAACGCAGCATGTCATTCTCAATGGAGAGAAGTCTTCCGAAGTAAGAGTGATTTCAGGTGTGCCGCAGGGGAGTGTCATAGGACCGTTGCTATTCACAATATACATAAATGACCTTGTGGATGACATCGGAAGTTCACTGAGGCTTTTTTGCAGATGATGCTGTGGTGTATCGAGAGGTTGTAACAATGGAAAATTGTACTGAAATGCAGGAGGATCTTCAGCGAATTGACGCTTGGTGCAGGGAATGGAAATTGAATCTCAATGTAGACAAGTATAATGTGCTGCGAATACATAGATAGAAAGAACCCTTATCATTTAGCTACAATATAGCATGTCAGCAACTGGAAGCAGTTAATTCCATAAATTATCTGGGTGTAGGCATTAGGAGTGATTTAAAATGGAATGATCATATAAAGTTTATCGTTGGTAAAACAGATGCCAGACTGAGATTCATTGGAAGAATCCTAAGGAAATGCAATCTGAAAACAAAGGAAGTAGGTTACAGTACGCTTGTTCGCCCACTGCTTGAATACTGCTCAGCAGTGTGGGATCCGTACCAGATAGGGTTGATAGAAGAGATAGAGAAGATCCAACGGAGAGCAGCGCGCTTCATTACAGGATCATTTAGTAATCGCGAAAACGTTACGGAGATGACAGATAAACTCCAGTGGAAGACTCTGCAAGAGAGACGCTCAGTAGCTCGGTACGGGTTGTTGTTGAAGTTTCTACAACATACCTTCACGGAGGAGTCAAGCAGTATATTGCTCCCTCCTACGTATATCTCGCGAAGAGGCCATGAGGATAAAATCAGAGAGATTAGAGCCCACACAGAGGCATTCCGACAATCTTTCTTTCCACGAACAATACGAGTCTGGAATAGAAGGGAGAACCGATAGAGGTACTCAAGGTACCCTCCGCCACACACCGTCAGGTGGCCTGCGGAGTAAGAGTGTAGATGTAGACGTAGACGAACGGAAAAGAAAATTGTGCGTGTGTTACACGGCGATACGTTTGGCTTTAGGAAAGGTAAAGGCACCAGATAAGTAATTCTGACGTTGATGTTGATAATGGAAGCAAAACTAAAGAAAAATCAAGGCACATTCATAGGATTTGTCGACCTGGAAAAAGCGTTCGACATGGTAAGATGGTGCTAGATGTTCGAAATCCCGAGGAAAATAGGGGTAGGCTATAGGGAGAGACGGGTAACATACAATATGCAAAAGATGCAAAGAGGGAATAATAAGAGTGGACGATCAAGAACGAATTTCTCGGATTAAAAAGGGTGTGAGACAAGTCTTTCGGCCCGACTGTTCAGTCCCTACATCGAAGAAGCAATGCTGTAAAAAAAAGAAAGGTTCAGGAATGGAATTAAAATTCAAGGTGAAAGGATATCAGTGATACGATTCGCTGATGACATTGCTATCCCGAGTGAAAGTGAAGAAGAATTACGTGATCTGCTGAATGATATGAACAATATAATGAGTACAGAATATGGACTGGGAGTAAATAGAAGAAAGGCAAAGTTATGAGAAGTAACAGAAATGAGAACTGCGAGAACTTAGCATCAGGATTGATGGTCACGAAGGAGATTTCCACTACCTAGGCAGCAAAGTAACTATTGCCGGACACAGCAAGGAGGACATCAAAAGCAGAAAGGGTATTCCTGGCCAAGAGAAATCTACTAGTATCAAACATATGACTTAATTTGAGGAAGAAATTTCTGAGAATGAACGTTTGAGCACAGCGTTGTATGGTAGTGAATCAAGGATTTTGGGAAAACCGAAATAGAAGAGAATCGAAGCATTCGAACTGTGTTGCTACAGACAAATGTTGAAAAATAAGTGGACTGATAGGGTAAGGAATGAGGAGGGAATATGTGGAAAACACTGATAAGGAGGAGGGATAGGGTGGCAGGATGTATGTTAAGTCATCAGGAAATGAGTTCCATAGTACTGGAGGGAGCTGTGGAGGGCAAAAGCTGTAGAGGAACACAGAGATTGGAAGACATCCAGCAAATAATTGAGGAGGTATGTTGCACGTGCTACTCCGAGGTGAAGTAGTTGGCACAGGAGAGGAATTCGTGGGGTGATGCATCAAACCCGTCAGAGGATTGATGACTGAAAAACAAAAAGAAAAAAAGAGAAGAAGAGTCTGCTGGCTGGCCCCAATGTACAATCAGAACTGTTTCAGCTGCTCTGTCGTTACCGAAGTATATTGAAAAACAACTAAATATTTTCAATGTCGACAGTTAAGACTCAAGCAGCGCTTGATATAGTATTGTGGAGAATATGGGTGGAGCATCCAATTCTTTCTACATTTTTTCCTAATTCTTCTTTAATTTGGTCAAACGCATTCTGTTAGTCGCTTAGATAAACCCCTGAGAAGCTGGTATTTGTTTTATCTCCACCAAAAGCGATTAATTTATCTAATGGAAGTTGTAGTTGTCTTAAAATGTCTGGACAAAACTTAGTAATTGTCTCCGATTTTTCGTTACTCATCTAATTAAACTTCAACAGCTTCTGTCGGATTCCGTCAGTTTCAGTAAAATATTGAGCAAGTGAAGGAAAAATCTTTCCAGCCTTGTGGTTCGATGCGTCGATGCCTTCTTACAATTGTTTTGTGCCTTCAGACACGGAGTGTGGTGCGAATATATTTTTAACAATCGCTGTAGCTTTTCTTGGCTGTAGACCACTTTGCGGCAACTTTGAGGTCAAGATATATTGCGGCATTCAGTTTTATGGTTCAGTCTAGAGAACTGAAAGACTGATGCTGCTTAACCACGTAATAAGCTGTTGTTAAGTTCTGCAGCAGCAACTAGTTCTTACTGGCTATCTTTTTAATCATGAATATAGAAATACGCTTTGATGTCGATGCTACCGCGACTCTATTTGTATGATTCTTCGTAGAAATGTGATGCCTTACATCTACCTTACCTTCGTGACTTACTGATATGAAACAGCTTTAAAACTCACATAACGCTTCCTGATCCTTATTTGCTTTCTTGACAAAAGAAAAGTGACACTCCCTCTTTCCATCCCTTGCCATTTTCGTAAGCTATGAGAAATTTATTAGGCAGTAATACTTTAGTCATCGAGGTACAAGTCACTATACACTTTACACCCTATATACCCGTAGTAGACACTTCGAACATTACTGAGTTGCTCGTTATATATTTAGAAAGAATCGTGTTATCAGATCGCTGTTCAAATACGCGTGGCGCTGCTTAAAGAGTTCTAGTACGGGAGAAATCTGATATTTTCTCGCATGATGGTGCTAGATCTAAAAGGTGCTTGGATCTTCGATATAAGATCCGTAACATGCAACGCCATCTGTGAGACAACCTTGTCAACATAAAAACTAGTGGACATAAATGAAATTAACACAGGCAGTATTTACAAGTTGCGCTAACAGATGGAGTTACTCCAATACATGATCCAAGATTGTATTAGTGTTCTGAAAAATCGGGACAAAACTGGGTCTTGCCGATCTGTCGGTTCAAGAAGGTCCTTAACGGCGACAGTCCAAATATATCGGGATGGGTGGCAGCAGTAACTTTGATGGATAGGAAGACCAATTGGCGCACTGTGGTACCCTACTAATTGTTTCGTATGCACTCATGTACAATGTGAATTGCGAAATAGGAAGCTAGCTTCTCAAAGACACTTGTGTAGGTGAATATTGAGGCAATTTGTAAAGAAAGGAATAGATGTATCCTCACCAAAAGCTCTTGTGTTAACGCAAAGGGGGAAATATCGAGATGACGATGTAATAAACGTGAACATATATACAGGGTGGTGCATTGATAGTGACAGGGCCAAATATCTCACGAAATTAGCATCAAACGAAAAAACTTCAAAGAACGAAACTCGTCTAGCTTGAAGGGGGACACCAGATGGCGCTATGGTTGGCCCGCTAGATGGCGCTGCTATAGGTCAAACGGATATCACACCGTTTTTTAAAAATAGGAACCCCCATTTTTATTACATATTCGTGTAGTTTGTAAAGAAATATGAATGTTTTAGTTGGACCACGTTTTTCGCTTTGTGATAGATGGTGCTGTAATAGTCACAAGAGTATAACTACGTGGTATCACGTAACATTCCGCCAGTGCGGACGGTATTTGCTTCGTGATACATTACCCGTGTTAAAATGGACCGTTTACCAATTGCGGAGAAGGTCGATATCGTATTGATGTACGGCTATTGTGATCAAAACGTCAAACTGGCGTGTGCTATGTATGCTGCTCGGTATCCTGGACGACATCATCCAAGTGTCTGGACCGTTCGCCGGATAGTTACGTTATTTAAAGAAACAGGAAGTGTTCCGCCACATGTGAAACGTCAACCATGACCTGCAACAAATGATGATGCCCAAGTAGGTGTTTTAGCTGCTGTCACGGCTAATTCGCACATCAGTAGCAGACAAATTGCGCGAGAATCGGGAATCTCAAAAACGTCGGTGTTGAGAATACTACATCAACATCGATTGCACCCGTACCATATTTCTATACACCAGGACTTGCATGGCGACGACTTTGAACGTCAGTACAGTTCTGACATTGGGCACAAGAGAAATTACGGGATGATGACAGATCTTTTGCACGCATTCTATTTAGCGGCGAAGCGTCATTCACCAACAGCGGCAACGTAAACCGGCATAATATGCACTATTTGGCAACGGAAAATCTACGATGGTTGCGACAAATCGAACGTCAGCGACCTTGGCAGGTTAATGCATGGCGCGGAATTATGGGAGGAAAAATAATTGGCCCCCATTTAATCGACGGCAATATAAATGGTGCAATGTATGCTGAGTTCTTACGTAATGTTCTACCGATGTTACTACAAGATGTTTCACTGCATGACAGAATGGCGATGTACTTCCAACATGATGGATGTCCGGCACATAGCTCCCGTGCGATTGAAGCGGTATTGAGTAGCACATTTCATGACAGGTGGATTGGTCGTCGAAGCACCATACCATGGCCCGCACATTCACCGGATCTGACGTCCCCGGGTTTCTTTCTATGCGGAAAGTTGAAGGATATTTGCTATCGTGATCCACCGACAACGCTTGACAACATGCGTCAGCGCATTGTCAACGCATGTGCGAACACTACGGAAAGGGAACTACTCGCTGTTGAGAGGAATGTCATTACACGTATTGTCAAACGTACTGAGGTTGACGGACATAATTTTGAGCATTTATTGCATTAATGTGGTATTTACAGGTAATCATACTGTAACAGCATGCGTTCTCAGAAATTATAAGTGCACAAAGGTACATGTATCACGTTGGAACAACCGAAATAAAATGTTCAAACGTACCTACGTTCTGTATTTTAATTTAAAAAAACCCTACCTGTTACCAACTGTTCGTCTAAAATTGTGAGCCATATGTTTGTGACTATTACAGCGCCATCTATCACAAAGCAAAAAAAGTGGTCCAACTAAAACAGTCATGTTTCTTTACGTACTACACGAACATGTAATAATAACTGGGGGTTTCTACTTTTAAAAAAAGGCAGTTGATATCCGTTTGACTTACGGCAGCGCCACCTAGCGGGCCAACCGTAGCGCCATCTGGTTTTTCCCTTCAAGCTAGACAAGTTTCGTTCTTTGTAGATTTTTCGTTTGACATTTGGCCCGGTCACGATCAATGGACCATCATATATATATATATATATATATATATATATATATATATATATATATATATATATATGTGGGTGCGTGCGCGCGCGTGTGTGTGTGTGTGTGTGTGTGTGTGTGTGTGTGTGGGTGGGTGGGTGGGTGGGTGGGTGGGTGGGTAGGTGTGTGTGTGTGGGTGAGTGTGTGTGTGTGTGAGTAGTATAAGACGTTATTTAATTCCTGTCAAAACATTTGTTTCATGTGAACTATCAAAAGCATCGCTTGCCATTGTGTGGCACGCGTACCAAAAAGCTACGCTTTGAAAGCCTAATCAAGGGTGAATAAAAGGACAGTCCAATTACCTGACCTACTTCTGATTCTACTACGACTGTAACATTCAATAAGTCACCCGAAGAGAACACATACCTGTGCAGGAATCTTGTACATTTTTCTTGTTTGCAATTCAGGTACGAGGAACTATAACTATTTTCTGAAACACACTTATTTTATTGGATTGTTGAAATATGAATGCATGAAATATGTACCAATAGAGAAATCATCTTGTATGGAGCGGTAAAAGATAAGTTGTGCGATGTAACTGTGAAAACTGATTTGTGAAAGAACCACTTACGAGGTCACAGAACTTCAAAGCAACATGGAAAAGAGAGAATACTAAGATTTTGAAACACCCGATTACACTCTTGCACGGGTGAAAGACGGATGTATGTAACATTTTGTGAAGCGAATCATTGGGCGCAGCCATGTGAGTATGAACTGCACAGGCTTCGCCAAAGGGGGCAGTGAAACGTTATAATAAATAATTTTGGTGTCAGATGGAAAATTATCATCTCAGTAGAAAAACAGTAGATATGTTAAGGTTGATCTTGTTTTGTCACATTCTGGTACCTTTACTTATTTGTCTTTGAATAGAGCTTGTGCAGATGGGAATATGTCCGTTCATTATTTGATAATAACCATTCAAGTGACGAAATCGATGTACAAAATTATTATAGTCCTGTCGTCCCTTTTACTATAGAGAAAGCGAAGGAGTTTGGCCGTTCTTCTAGGCCGTAAAAGGAGGTAAAGGAAAACGGGTTAATTCCTTGCTTGCTTGGACTATGTGAAAACGGTCGCTTGCGCTCTACGTAAAAATTAAGAGAGTAATTCTCACCCTTTTCAAGAGTTTGCAGTGTTTAACTTTCCGATGTCACGGTCAAAACATACAAGGCATACTAGCTGTCTCCAGGTCAGCTCATCAGAGAAACCCTCTACCTCCTGCGAACCGGTCTAAAGCGAGGCAGGTATTTTCTTTCTAGATCGTAAAACTAAGCATAATCGTGGAATATGGCACTACGAAATAACCTGTTCGTACCTCTCTCGCTAATGTAAATCCCTTTTGAGTGCTGTCACTAACGATTCCACAGAGAATCTTCCTCAAACTGCGGCTGTACCTGATTTTCAAAATTATTAAATTATTTCTCTCACTAAGCAATTAACAGTTTTTCTATTCCCTTCAGCAAACGCAAGTCACACAGGAGGAGATCTTACAAAGAAGCTCGGGGAATTTCGGCTGCCGGAGCCAGAGTGCTTTCCGCAAATATTTTAGTTTAAGAAACCATGGTTCCAACAGGAACTCACTCTGGATTGGAATTTTGTGTAGCTGGGGCATTGTGGTGGCAGTTTTAGTGATGATGAAGAAAATCTACGGTATCAACATCATGTTTTATATAGTTGGGAGAGATCGCTGCAATCTCTGCGCATTTTAAGCGTATTGCTTTCATTTCTTATAGATCGATTGCCTTTGAGCCATGTTTACACAGAGTAAATTCTCCGATAGGGTATTTGTTCAAGTTCTAATTAAAATCAGCATTCCCTGATAACCAGTCTGGAACCATGTGCCCAAGTAGGCGGCAATATCCAGTTGTGATTAACAAATTTGTGAGCACCGGTGGCATTCAAACTCCCTCTCCCTCTCTCTCTCTCTCTCTCTCTCTTACTTTGCCTCTCATTCTCTCTCTCAACTAAAAGTAGGAAAAATATCTTTCATTGTTGAGTCTTATTAAATAACTTCACCACGCTTAATTATTATGTAGTATTTGAGACGAACTATAATCGTCCACATGGGATAGTCTGACCTGTATATACTCATTTTGAACTTGAGAATATCTTTCTACCGCAGGCTGCGTTCGGCTTTTCATTGTATTAAAAAGTTCCATTTGTTTGACCCTACAGTCACGTGATTTTGTGTGTATGTTTGTTTGCAGCAGTACTGGATTTCTTCATTGTAACTGCACCCTTTTATCACTTTTGTTTCGATAGGAAATGAATTTGCGTCACATCGTCACTCACTCTTCTGCTGTCGTTCGCGAAATTTACAGCTATGAGATATGAAATTTAAAATTTTCCAGGCGAATTAAATGTTCGAAGAGATTTCGGGACTGTACGTGTCATCGCAAACTCCACGCTGTTTTGCTGGACACCTGCTAGTCATCTCCAGATGAGCCATCGAAGATATTCTCCCCTCCGCCCTATAATGTGTGCTGATAGTATGGCCACGCTTGCATCAGAGACATGGTGACAGATGGATCACACCGCCCGGCGGCAGCACCCTCGCTGGTGGAATCGCGAAGAACAGTTGTCTTCAATGTTAGCGCTCGCGGCAGTCATCGGAGTATTATGGCGTCTTCGTCTGCAACAAATCTCGGAGATGACGGGACTGCACGCGTTATGCAGCTGGCAGCTGCTGTCACGGTTCATTAGATTTTCCGCGTTGGAAATTTCACCGGATTCTTTTATAACGGAGTCTCAGAAAGACGTTGCTGTGGCCCAAAATTAATGTTTTGTGACTGCACTGAATGCCCGTTGGAGATACAATGTTCCCCAATTGTTGACCTGGTTAGATGCAAACGGCAAGTGCAACGTTAATGTTCTGTGCAGCGAACGTCCATTATTCATGTTGTTTGTCCTTTACAGGCTACATCTACATCTACATCCATACTCCGCAAGCCACCTGACGGTGTGTGGCGGAGGGTACCCTGAGTACCTCTATCGGTTCTCCCTTCTATTCCAGTCTCTTATTGTTCGTGGAAAGAAGGTCTGTCGGTATGCTTCCGTGTGGGCTTTAATCTCTCTGATTTTATCCTCATGGCCTCTTCGCGAGATATACCTAGGAGGGAGCAATATACTGCTTGACTCTTCGGTGAAGGTATGTTCTCGAAACTTTAACAAAAGCCCGTACCGAGCTACTGAGCGTCTCTCCTGCAGAGTCTTCCACTGGAGTTTATCTATCATCTCCGTAACGCTTTCGCGATTACTAAATGATCCTGTAACGAAGCGCGCTGCTCTCCGTTGGATCTTCTCTATCTCTTCTATCAACCCTATCTGGTACGGATCCCACACCGCTGAGCAGTATTCAAGCAGTGGGCGAACGAGTGTACTGTAACCTACTTCCTTTGTTTTCGGATTGCATTTCCTTAGGATTCTTCCAATGAATCTCAGTCTGGCATCTGCTTTACCGACGATCAACTTTATATGATCATTCCATTTTAAATCACTCCTAATGCGTACTCCCAGATAATTTATGGAATTAACTGCTACCGGTTGCTGACCTGCTATTTTGTAGCTAAATGATAAGGGATCATTCTATCTATGTATTCGCAACACATTACACTTGTCTACATTGAGACTGAATTGCCATTCCCTGCACCATGCGTCAATTCGCTGAAGATCCTCCTGCATTTCAGTACAATTTTCCATTGTTACAACCTCTCGATACACCACAGCATCATCTGCAAAAAAGCCTCAGTGAACTTCCGATGTCATCCATAAGGTATTTATGTATATTGTGAATAGCAACGTTCCTATGACACTCCCCTGCGGCACATCTGAAATCACTCTTACTTCGGAAGACTTCTCTCCATTGAGAATGACATGCTGCGTTTTGTTATCTTGGAACTCTTCAATCAAATGACACAACTGGTCTGATAGTCCATATGCTCTTACTTTGTTCATTAAACGACTGTAGGGAACTGTATCAAACGCCTTGCGGAAGTCAAGAAACACGGCATCTACCAATGTACCCGTGTGTATGGCCCTCTGAGTCTCGTGGACGAATAGCGCGAGCTGGGCTTCACACGACCGTCTTTTTCGAAACCCATACTGATTCCTACAGAGTAGATTTCTAGTCTCCAGAAAAGTCATTATACTCGAACATAATACGTGTTCCAAAATTCTACAACTGGACGACGTTAGAGATATAGGTCTATAGTTCTTCATATCTGTTCGACGTCCCTTCTTGAAAACGGGGATGACCTGTGCCCTTTTCCAATCCTTTGGAACGCTACGCTCTTCTAGAGACCTACGGTACACCGCTGCAAGAAGGGGGGGCAAGTTCCTTCGCGTACTCTTTGTAAAATCGAACTGGTATCCCATCAGGTCCAGCGGCCTTTCTTCTTTTGAGCGATTTTAAGTGTTTCTCTATCCCTCTGTCGTCTATTTCGATATCTACCATTTTGTCATCTGTGCGACAATCTAGAGAAGGAACTACAGTGGAGTCTTCCTCTGTGAAACAGCTTTGGAAAAATACATTTAGTATTTCGGCCTTTAGTCTGTCATACAGTGGTATCTGGTAAATTCTCACCTTCTACAATCATAAATTATACTTCATTGATCCCAGCAGTTCCGAAATCTTAGACGCTGGCGCAGAATCATTTTTACTCGAGAATTCTTGCTAGTTTGAAGGAAATATTTCCAGGGGAGACAAGAGGCTTCCCATGGCGGCGCCGTGAGTCTGTTGAATAGACTGCTTCGCCATGGGCAGCCCCTTGTCTCCCACGTTGGCTAACTCTTTTATGGAGAATTTTGAGGAAAGAGCACTTGAATCAGCAACTGGTTTTTGGAGGTACGTGGATAATACTTTCATAGTGTGGCCCCATGAAGAAGATGAGTTAATGGAGTTTTTACATCATCTTAACACCCTTCGTGAGCACATTCGATATACCATGGAATTAGAGAAAGATGGTTGTCTGCCCTACCTTGACGTTTTGGTTAGACGGAAGAGTGACTGCTCTTTGACACAATCTGTTTATCGTAAGCTCACTCACACTGATTTGTTCTTACACTCTTCAGGTTGCCATCACCAATCCCAAACAATGAGTGTAATCAAAACCATTGCACATAGGTCCCATACAGTGTCGGATGCAGATAGTTTGCCTAAGGAGCTTGCACATTTAAAGAAATAACAGAGCATTGTCAGCTGGATAAAGAGGAGAACGTGAACGTGCTAGCAAACTCCCTAGCTTTTCTTCCCTTCGTTGCAAGTATTTCCTTCAAACTAGCAAGAATCCTTAGTAATTTTCAGGTAAAAGTGATTTTCCACCCAACATCCAAGATTTCAGAATTCCTGGGATCAGTGAAGTATAATTTCTTATTGTGGTAGGCAGGAATTTACAACCTGCCGGTGTGGTATGGCCTATATAGGACAAACAACACCCACAGTGGAAGAACGCTCCACAGAACATAAACGTAGCACTCGCCTTTTGCAAGCCACAAAATCTGCAGTTGGGGAACATTGTATCCCCATAGGACACTCAATGGAGTACTTGACAAAACATCAACTCTGGTCACAGCAACATCTTTCTGACAGTCCTTTATTAAAGAATCCGTTGAAATACCCATCGCGGAAAATCTAATGAACCGTGACAGCGGCTATCAGCTGGATAGTGCGTGGAATCCCGTTATCTCTGAGACGTTCTCCGGACGAAGACTTAAGAATCGTCCGCTGTATGCGGCGAGCGGCGACGCCGAATACAGATGTTCGTCGCAGTTCTACCAGCGAGGGAGCTGAGGCAGGGCGGAGTGGTCCATCTGTCACCATGTCTCCGACGCAAGCATGGCAATACTCTGAGCACCCGTTATAGGGCGGAGGGGAGAATGTCTTCGATGCCTCATCTGAAGATGACTGGCAGGTGTCCGGTCGAAATATCGTGGTGTGAAGTTTATGACGACCGGCTGCAATCCTGAAATCTCTTCGATCTATCAGGTAAGTCGGAGTGATGCAATTCGCTGATGTGCGCGTTTTGGAGCAGCGACGGGGTCACATCAGACTCTCTCCATTTAAGTCGTCATTGTTTGATTCAGATTTGGAAGTTATTCCCTGGGAGCTTAGTTTCAGGTCGTACAGATGCCAAAGACATTCGTCTTGTTCGAGTTTCACGTACAAGATGAGACTAACTAACACGTCTATTAACTGATGCAACAGTAGTCCTGGTTAGAACTTATTGATCTGTTTTCTTGAGAAATTTTCAATGAAATTCACGTTGCTCATCCGAAATCACTGCCCTTGTCATTAAAATTCCCAACTCAGATTTCTTTCTCAGGGAATCATGGCTGAAGATCGGCTGAGAATCAGTGTGCAACTGGAAACTTCCTGGCAGATTAAAATTGTGTGCCGGACCGAAAGTCACACTTGGGACCTTTGCCTTTAGTGGGCAACTGCTCTACCATCTGAGCTACCCAAGCACGACTCACGACCGCTCCTCACAGCTTTAATTCTGGAAACATTCTGGATACATACCCTAGGCTCCGTCTATGCCATGTCCTCACAGTATTCGTTCTGCCAAGAGTGCTAGTTATAGCCGGCCAGAGTGGCCGAGCGGTTCTAGGCGCTACAGTCTGGAACCGCGTGACCGCTACGGTCGCAGGGTCGAATCCTGCCTCGGGCATGAATGTGTGTGATGTCCTTAGGTTAGTTAGGTTTCAGTAGTTCTAAGTTCTAGGGGACTGATGACCTCAGCAGTTAAGTCCCATAGTGCTCAGAGCCATTTGAACCATTTTTTTGCTAGTTATAGAATGTCTGCAGGAGAGCTTCTGTAAAGCCTGGAATGTAGGAGACGAGGCACTGACGGAATTAAAGCTGTGAGGAGCAGTCGTGAGTGATGCTTGGGTAGCTCAGATGAGACGCCGACATGGTAGCTCAGCTACCCTCTGAAATAAAAAAAAACTGAGTGAACGAATCATCGAAGAACCTGAACGGTTGTCATGGGACGTCCGACCCGTACAAGTATAACGAACAATATAGAACAAAACGAGTCTCGGTCCGGTTCACAGTTTTAATCTGCCAGGAAGTTTCGTATCAGCGCACACTCCGCTGCAGAGTGAAAATTTTCATTCAGAGTGCAGATCGTTACAAAATATTAATTGAACATTGAGTTTAATTTTTTCAAGATGACGGTAGGCATTCTAGTTGCTTGTTGAAACAATTTTCACGCAAAAGATCCATAGACGAACGTGAATGAAAGGCACCACACTGGAAAACCTCTGCGCTTCGAGGCTAATTAGATTGCGTCTTTAGCGCCGTGGCCGCGGATTGCCGTCACGGAGCGACGAAACCCCACAAGCAGCCGGGGCAGCGAGAGAGCACTGCTTTCTCCATCGGCTCTAATTGGCCGGCGGCCGGCGTCTGCGTTGATTGCGGCAATTGTGGCGCGGCCCGCGGGTCAAGTGGGCGTCCCGCTGCCGTGATTAATCTGAGCGCCGCCGGCCGGCGCTGAACCCGGGCGGCCGACCTCCCGGAGGCCAGCCGCTCCATGCTGCAGTCCGCACTTCTCTTCACTTCTGCCCTGCCCTGCCCTGCCTGCCCTGTGGAAGCACTCAAAGTCGAAAAGTTTGCGCTCCTACTGCACCACATCGGCCTTTTCTTGTCTTGAACGTCACACACTACTTGTCAAAAGTACACTACTGGCCATTAAAATTGCTACACCAAGAAGAAATGCAGATGGTAAACGGGTATTCGTTGGACAAACATATTATACTACAACTGACATGTGATTACATTTTCACGCAATTTGGGTTCATAGATCCTGAGAAATCAGTACACAGAACAACCACCTCTGGCCGTAATAACGGCCTTGATACGCCTGGGCATTGAGTCAAACAGAGCTTGGATGGCGTGTACAGGTACAGCTTCAACACGATACCACAGTTCATCAACAATAGTGACTGGCGTATTGTGACGAGCCAGTTGCTCGGCCACCATTGACCAGACATTTTCAACTGGTGAGAGATCTGGAGAATGTCCTGGCCAGGGCAGCAGATGAACATTTTCTGTATCCAGAAAGGCCCGTACAGGACCTGCAACATGCGGTCGTGCATTATCCTGCTGAATGTAGGGTCTCGCAGGGATCGAATGAAGGGCAGAGCCACGGGTCGTAACATATCTGAAATGTAACGTCCACTGTTCAAAGTACCGTCAATGCGAACAAGAGGTGACCGAGACGTGTAGCCAATGGCACCCCATACATTCACGTCGGGTGATACTCCAGTATGGCGATGACGAATACACGCTTCCAATGTGCGTTCACCACGATGTCGCCAAACACGGATGAGACCATCATGATGCTGTAAACAGAACCTGGATTCATCATAAAAAATGACGTTCTGCCATTCGAGAACCCAGGTTCGTCGCTGAGTACACCTTTGCAGGCGCTCCTGTCTGTGATGCAGCGTCAAGGCTAACCGCAGCCATGGTCTCCGACCTGATAGTGCATGCTGCTGCAAACGCCGTCGAACTGTTCGTGCAGATGGTTGTAGTCTTGCAAACGTCCCCATCTGTTGAATCAGGGATCGAGACGTGGCTGTACGATCCGTTTCAGCCATGCTGATAAGATGCCGGTCATCTCGACTGCTAGTGATACGAGGCCGTTTGGATCCAGCACGGCGTTCCGTAGTTCCGTATTACCCTCCTGAACCCACCGATTCCATATGCTGCTAACAGTCATTGGATCTCGATCAACGCGAGCAGCAATGTCGCGATACGATAAACCGCAATCGCGATAGGCTACAATCCGACCTCTATCAAAGTCGGAAACGTGTTGGTACGCTTTTCTTCTCCCTACACGAGGCGTCACAACAACGTTTCACCAGGCAACGCCGGCCAACTGCTGTTTATGTATGAGAAATCAGTTGGAAACTTTCCTCATGTCAGCACGTTGTAGGCGTTATCACAGTATCTTCTTCCTGTCGGTTAAATTTCGCGTCTGTAGCGCGTCATCTTCGTGGTGTAGCAATTTTAATGGCCAGTAGTGTATGTGGGAAACTTTTAATGGAAATTAATACGGAGTGTGTCCACAATTCACCTGTGTATCAGCTTGAACACTGCTGAGAGTTCTCTCAATAAGGTGTCAAAATGTCTCTGGACGAGGGACAGCTCATTGTTACTCAAGAGCCGAAACCATGGATAGCAGTGATGCTAGACTCTGCACTGTGGCCAGTGTACTAACCCATCCCAAAGATGTTCCATTGGGTTTAAGTCGGGAGTCGTGGAGGGCCAGTCCTTTTCAGAAAGTTACTGCCCACAAACCGTTGCCTCACAGATGGTGTTTTATGACACAGTGCATTGTCATGTTGATATAAACAGTGATCATCTTAGAACTGTTTCTCTACTGTAAGTAGTTTGCAGTGCTCTAAAACGAGTTCATATCCTTCAACATTTAGAGCTCTCTTAATCGCAGTGGGAGGCCATACCTTAATCTCGAAAACCACCCGATGCCATAACACTACACCCTCCGTACTTCGCTGTTCTCACTACACACGACGGCAGGTAGTCTTCTCCAGGAATTCGCCAAACCCAAACCCTTCTGTCGAATTGCTACTGGATATAATGTGATTCATCACTCCAGATCGCTAGTTTCCAGTCATCCACAATGTAGTGGCGGTGCTGTTAATACCGCCTCATGCACTGCTTAGCATTGACATCAGAAATGTATGGATTATGTGGAGCTGCTCGAACACTGTGTCCCATTCTCTCTAGCTCCCTACTCACAGTCATTGTTGTAGTAGCACATTGGAACTCACGAACGATTTCACTGATTGCATCCGACATTTTACAACCACCCTCTGCAGTGCTCCACTCTCCCCATCCATCAGGTCAGCTATGAAGTCTGCTGGTCCTTCTATTTATACTTCAACAAGATAATACTAACAGTTATCCTGGGCAGCTTTTGGTGAGCTGACATGTTTGTACTGGATTTTTTCCTCCAGTGATGAGTAATGGCTAGCTGTTATTAAAGGTTAGTGAGCTCTTCTGACCAACCCATTTTGCTGTTACTGCTCCTCTACTGGCACAGTAAATCCAGCTTCCTGTTATACTGGCGAGTCCAACACCTAGTTGTCAATTCCGGATTACATAGGGCTGTCCAGATACTTTTGATCACACAGTGTATCACGTATTTTCCATACTGCCACAGGTTACCTTCTAGTTCTGTTCTGTACCACTCCTGTGCCTCCTCTATAGTGTAATTGCAGCTCTGTGAGGCAAGGTTGACCACTCACACTCTTCTAGGAGAATATAGGTTGCTTCACTTGCGATGTAAAGTCTTTCTTTTCTGCATAGCCATGGAACCTATGCACCTGTAGGCATCCCTGCACTGCGCCTGTAGGCAGGCTCCCCAATACTAGAGATTCAGGCTCCCCATTACCCCTGTAGGCAGGCCTGCCAATATCGTCTCCATTGATAGGGCCACAACAACTATGTAGGCAGACCTCCCATACTCCTGTAGGCAGCCCTGCCCATACCCCTGTACACAGACTCTCCATTGCCACTGTATAGAGGCACCCAGTGTTAGAATAACATGCCACCCATTACCTCTGTAGGCAGATCTGCCACACCATGGACAAGTCCCCGATGCTGCTGTAGGCAGACCCCCCCCCCCCCCATTACCCCTATAATCAGGGCCCGCCATACCCCTGTAGCACCTCATGATGCCTCACGCCTCATATGGTATGACAGGTGATGTATCAGATTTAAGTGGGACTAAAACTAGGTGAGATACAAACACCTTTGAAATAGTTCGAGAAAACCACTGCGCTGTTACCCACCTCCTTAGGCGAAGTCACTAATGTACATCTGTGCAGTGGTGTTTGACTCAGGTGTAAGCTGGTTCAGATACTACTGATAAAACGAAATTTTCACTGCCAATACTAGGCCATTCAAGGGGAGGAGGGTTGGTGGCCTAAAGTTCCTAACCTGTGGTATATGCGCCAGTGTCCTGGATTAAATTCCAAATCTCTCTACAGTGTCTCAAGAGGTGAGGTGACTGTTGATAGTGATCTGTCCGTCATATGGTGATATTAAGCCCTGGTGCCCCCTTTGGTGCTATTCGAGACCCGTAGGCTGTGTGCTGGCACCAGGTTCACCCTCTCCCTTCTCTCATCGGCGTCAGTCAACAAAACTATAACTGTATCCTATATAGTATCATTCACCTAAACTCTACAAATAAACGTGCACATGCGCATAAGACACAACTCTCACATCTCTGAAAGGAAAGGAGGCAATGTGCACAGGGGAAGAACTCTGTTTCCATCAGGTGGTTGATAAAACCCCTTGGGACATCCCACCCTACACTGCCTATGCAACATTTACATTTACATTGCCCTATTCAGCACTTTGTACTGCTGAGTCAGGGACATCTGTGCATGTTCTTGTGTGCTAATTCAAAACTGAAAATTTATGGAGAAACGGTAATGCATCGACTGATTACTTTACACATTGCTGTTATGTTTCAACATTGAAAGACTATTTTTTCTGGTGAAGTACGACTTCATTTGTCAAGATACGTTAACTTGCATGCTGGTAGACGATGGCGTTCTGAAAAGCTGCATCAGCTATGTAAAGAGCCTATAAAGGATGTGAAAGAAGCAGTGTGATGTGTAATTACTGCAACACGAATTATTAAATCGACTCTTTTCCACTAAACAATATCTTCTGATAGCTGTGTGGACATTTTCTATTTTCTTTTCGTCTGTTATACCTGCCAGTGTAGCTGAGAGCACTAATGCGCTGCTTCGTGGACTTGGGTAGGCGCGCCGGCCCCGGATCGAAACTGCCCGGAAGATTAACGATGAGGGCCGGTATGCCGGCCAGCCTGGATGTGGCTTTTAGGCGGTTTACCACATCTCGCTAGGTGAATACCGGGCTGGTCCCCACGTTCCGCCTCAGTTACACCACTCGCAAACTTTTGAAAACGTTCGAATTCTTCCATGGCTTACATTACACGTAGACAGTTGGGGTACCTTCTTTCCGTTCCGGGGGGGGGGGGGGTGTGTGTGTGTATGGGGTGGCGACAGGAAGGGCACCCGGTTACCCTCTGACACTAACACTGCCAAAGTATAGTAACAAGGCCGACCCCGCGTTGAAGCGGGACAAAGGCCCAAAGGAAAGGAGTTTCTTTTAGCCTTATATATATATATATATATATATATATATATATATATGTGTGTGTGTGTGTGTGTGTGTGTGTGTTATCTATCCTGTTATCTAGATAGAAGAACAGACTAAATTCGGCATATAAACTGGAGTGAAAATTGCACATAGGTATGTGGACAACATGCTGCAAATTTTTATCAGAGAACTAACAACTAATGAATAACTTATTGTCACTTCATGCATGAGAATGGAAGAGCATAGGCCACCATTGCGTCTACAACAGTGTATCGCATGTTATCTTTTGTTAAGCAGTAAAGCAAGTGGTCTTATCTTCTCCCATTTGCTATTATTTCATTTTCATTCCTCAATCAGCAGAGACACTTGCTTTTCCCCTATCTACTTTAACTGTGCTTTGTTAAGGCGCTCTTCCTCTCCGATTTCCGCCTGTTCTCTTAAGTGCTTTGTCACTAGCGCTCACGGTTTAAATCTGCCTACCTATAACTGATTCTCACTGCAGTACTTAAACTCGTGTTTCTGCACTATTTATTGTATGAAAATTTCTCAATGTAGGATTCTACCCGGTCCAGTCACGTTAGTATGACCACCAACGATGTTCGATGTCAACGTGCAATAACCAGTCACAGACGCCAGGTGGCAGCACTAGCATTAGAGGGTACTGAAAGCGTTTCGGGAGACGAGGGGAAACTGTGCAGTTCATGTCGTAATGCGCAAATGGAGTGTTTTATATGACGTCCAGAAGGATATGATCATTGGATTTCTGGCCAGAGGAGGAAGCGTTACCGAAACGGCAAAGTTTTTAAACTGTTCACGTGAGGCCATACTTAAAATATACCGTGCATGGCAAAACGTCTCTATTCTAAGCCGATGCCGAGGTAACTGTGATGCACCACAGGCCGTGGATGACAGGGGTCAACGAGGAAGCGGAGATGTATACAGAGGCTAATAGACGTGCAACTGTTGTGCAGCTAACCGCGCACATGAACCAACGAGCTACCAACAGTGTCTCCTCAACGACCATTCAGCGAACACTGCTGCGTATGGACCTCCGCAGCAGGCGCCTGTTTCATTCATCCATGCTGACTGCTTTTCACCGACAACGAAGGCGGGAATTGTACGCCAATACGGCAACAGGACGTTCAATGAGTGGCGATAGGTGGCCTTTTCGGATGAATCACGTTTTATGCTCCAACGGACAGATGGCCGTTGGCTCGGACGGTGCGAAACGTGTGCAAGCAAACACCCTACAGCACTCTTCGGAATGGTCCTGGCAGGAGGGGAGCGTTTTTTTCTGGGGAACGTTTTCGTCATTCTGGAATGCACAACGAATCAAGTAGGCATCTATCCTTGGGGACTGCGAAGAACAGCTGTATTCGGCGTCGCCGCTCGCCGCAGTCATCAGAGGATTCCTTGGGGACCCCCAACGTGCAGTTTGCTTTTCCTCTGCACGATGGCATCCACCAGCAGAAAAACGCGACGTGTTGCATAGCTCGCAGTGTACGTGCGTGGATCGAAGAGAACATCTACATGGATACTCTGCAAATCACATTTAATTGCGTTCCAATACACTCTACACGCATTATGGGGCGGAGGGAGAATGTCTTCGATGGCTCATCTGGAGATGACTGGCAGGTGTAGAGTCGAAGTATCGTGGTGTGAAGTTTATGACGACCGGCTGAAATCTCTTAGATCTATCAGATAAGTCGAAGTGATGCAATTTCCTGATGTGCGCGTTTCGGAGCAGCGACGGAGTCACATCAATCTCTCTCCATTAATGCCGTCATTGTTTGATTCAGATTTGGAAGTTATTGCCAGGTCTTACAGATGCCAAAGACATCCTCTTGCTCGAGTTTCATGTACAAGATGAGACTGACTAACACGTCTATTCACTGATGCAACGGTATTCTTTGTTAGAACTTATTGATCTGTTTTCTTGAGAAATTTTCAATGAAATTCACGTTGCTCATCCGAAATCACTGCTCTTGTCATTAAAATTTCCAACTCAGATTGCGTTCTCAGGGAATCATGGACGAAGATTGGATGAAAATCAGTGTGCAACTCAAAACTTCCTGGCAGATTAAAATTGTTTGCTGGACCGAGACTCGAACTTGGGACCTTTGCCTGTAGTGAGCAACTGCTCTACCATCTGCGCTACCCAAGCACGACTCACGACCGCTCCTCACAGCTTTAATTCTGGAAACATTCTGGATACGTCGCGCAGGCTGTGGCTATGTCATGTTCCCGCAATATTCATTCTACTAAGACTGCAAGGTCTGCAGGAGAGCTTCTGTGAAGTCTAGAATGTAGGAGACGAGATACTGACGGAATTAATACTGTGAGGAGCGGTCGTTAAGTCGTGCTTGGGTAACTCAGATGAGACGTCGGCACGAGAGCTCAGCTACCCTCTGAAATAAAAAAAAAACTGAGTGAACGAATCAACGAAAAACCTGAACGGGTATCATGAGACGTCCGCCCCGAACAAGTACAACGAGCAATATAGAACAAAACGAGATAAAACGCAGTCTTTGGTTAGCCTTCCCCACAACATTTTCTGTGTGTTGTTTCCAATTTAAGTTGTTCGTAATTGTAATATCTAGGTATTTAGTTGAATTTACGGCTTTTAGATTAGACGAACTTATCGTGTAACCGAAGTTTAACGAGTTCCTTTTATCAGTCATGTAGATGACCTCACACTTTTCGTTATTTATGGTCAACTGCCACTTTCCGCACCATTCAGATATCTTTTCTAAATCGTTTTTCAGTTTGTTTTGATCTTCTGACGACTTTATTAGTCGATAAACGACAGCGTCATATGCAAACAACCGAAGATGGCTGCTCAGATTGTCTCTCAAATCGTTTATGTAGATAATGGACAGCAAATGGCCTGTAACACTACCTTGAAGAACGTCAGAAATCACCTCTGTTTTACTCGATGACTTTCCGTCAGTTACTACGAACTGTGACCTCTCTGACAGGAAATCACAAATCCATTCACATAACTGAGACGACATTCCATGAGAACGCAATTTCACTACGAGCCATCGATCCCCAGTCGAGAAATCTAACATAGCTGGCCACAGCATGCTGGGCATGGCTGCACATCCCTATCTGTACCTTCCACAGTGTCACTGTCTCTCTTCCTGTAAGTCTCAGTTGCAAAAGGTGGTTATTTAGGCTTTTGGCAGGTGGTCGCTTTGATGTCACAGCACCGCGTTTATTCAGTGCAACTTACAGCGTGGTTGTTGTAATTAATGTAAAACTTATGGAGGGCGTCGTTACATGTTACAACGGGAATGATGACTCATATCTTGCCAGTTGACGTTATTAAACATTACGCGATGTACCTGATATAAATACTTGTGATTTTTATCTTACCAGAATGTTAAAAGATAACGTGTAGGCCTACGTAAACAATCCCACACACTCGAAGAGTTAGAAGGCAGCATTCAGCTTGTGACATCAAGAAGTTTGGCACTCGAAACAGGACAAGTGTTTGACACGATACTCACATGGTATCAGTCTACACCTGCTGCAGAAGGACGTCATTCCGCGGAACTGCTGTAAATAAACATAAGCTTAATTTAGTCATACACATAGGCATCCGTAAGGGGTCTCCTCCTGGAATCTCAATCACGGACTGCTTCTTCACTATAGGATTCTCATTGTTTTCTTGAAGTGATTGTCTGGAACGATACTAAATCCCATATTTAGCAAAGCTGACTGTAGCGGAAAATAATGCAGCTTTTGTTTAGTTCCGTAATTTGGGTTTGTCTAGTTCTCAGGACGTTAACAGTAAATTATAACGTTTCCTTGGTGCGAAGACGATTTCGACGCTGTTTTACAGTGTTGGGAGATGCGGACTTTAGACAACACTGTCTAAATGCAACCTTCAATCTTTTCAAGACAGTGTAACATACAGACATCATATTACCAATTGTACTGTTTATATGACACAACTGCACAAACTGAGGAGACGAGAACTGTATTTGTTCAGTCCTAGATGGTTAACAGTCGGTTCTACTGGTCAATCGGACGTTTGTTTTGGAAGATAACTCATATTCATCTCGTCGAGTGCTGGATCTGGGTCATATTTCACACAAACAACCCTAAAAATGTAGCTTTGAAAACACACTGTGTTGAACTTTTATTATGAGAGTCAGCGTTAAAAAAAAGGTCATGAACCTAATGAAACAAAATTATAATTTTATCATATGTGAACTTTTCTGACTAAAAATGATGCGACAAATGTGAATAATCGTTACTTTTAAAATTTTATTTCCTGATTCTCCACTTATAAGGTGTCAGACAGGAGCATATTTTGCTATTATTTGTGCGAATGTCCAATAAGATTTCCTTTCACTTTCAAGACATGATTCATCTACAAACAAATATTTATTTGCATATGTTTCCGAACTTTTTTCGGAACCCACTGGAATTAATAATATTTTTAAAAATAAATGTGATTCTTAGATACTAATGAAATCTACTTAGTGTTTAGGTATGAAAGAAATCATATAATCAATTACATACTGTGGAGATAAATGTGAAATGTTTGTGGTACAATAACTTTTGTGTACTTGCTGTCAGATTAAACTGTTAAGACATAACACGTTCTCAAACTCCCTAAATTAGTTACGTTAGAACTGCACATTTAGACTCTTGGATGAATTTCTGCGGACGCCCATGGTCACCCCATGCCTTTTATTATATGCTCCGATCAGGGAGGACATGCCGAACAGTGATATGGCAGCTACCAAGGGAACTGGCCAGCGTAAATCTCACGCCCAAAGCGAGCAAGTGCTTCCGTCGCAGGTGAAGGACACCGTCCTTTACTTACCAGTTGCCGATGTAGTCCACTTTTAGGACAATTCAGTTTACCCAGAATTATTCCAGTGAGTACATCTCATCCCAGGAGTGCAATTCTGGAAGGACTACAATATACCATTCTGCAGCTATCATTACCTCTTATATTGCAGCCTCTGTTGTGGGTTGGCAAGAGAGCCATCCAGGTACTACTAGAGGAAGAGCCGGCCGGTGTGGCCGTGCGGTTCTAAGCGCGTCAGTTTGGAACCGCGTGACCGCTACGGTCGCAGGTTCGAATCCTGCCTCGGGCATGGATGTGTGTGATGTCCTTAGGTTAGTTAGGTTTAAGTAGTTCTAAGTTCTAGGGGACTGATGACCTCAGTAGTTAAGTCCCATAGTGCTCAGAGCCATTTTGAACTAGAGGAAGCTGAAAGGCACGCGTTTTAGCTCACGCAGGCTGGCGTGAGGTCTGGAACAGGACAAGGAAATTAGACTTAGAAAAAACTGACGTAGCCGATGGAATACTTAACTTTAATCCATAAATGGTGAACGTCGCTCTTGACGGTACATGTTTTACAGTATCAATAGTAACAGGTAATGGCGCCTTGCTAGGTCGTAGCAAATGACGCTGCTGAAGGCTATGCTAACTATCGTCTCGGTAAATGAGAGCGTATTTTGTCAGTGAACCATCGCTAGCAAAGTCGGCTGTACAACTGGGGCGAGTGCTAGGAAGTCTCTCTAGACCTGCCGTGTGGCGGCGCTCGGTCTGCAATCACTGATAGTGGCGACACGCGGGTCCGACGTATACTAACGGACCGCGGCCGATTTAAAGGCCACCACCTAGCAAGTGTGGTGTCTGGCGGTGATACCACAGCCTCAACCTCGGAGACTGCGTATGTTACCTGATATTTTTATTAATGCACAGATGACTGAAATTCCTTATGTGTAAATGACTGTTTAAACGTTCCCCTGAACTCAGTGCCCCTCTGATGTAGCACCTCGATTATAAAAGTATAGATAAGAAATTGCCCAGAAGAGTATTAGGTTCCTCTGACGATCACGTGAAAGGTGCCTGTTTCGTTGCTTTCTTGCTGTCAACCGGGGCAGTCTGTTCGCATGATAACGGCGTGAGGCACAAGTAGGCGCATCCGTATTAAGTTACACCAACTCACTGTGGGTTGGACGGCACCAGTGAAGCGGTCGACGACAGATGATATGGTAGTGTATGGAAAAACACTGATAAAATTATCATTTGGAACGGTATACCGAATGTGCAACAAAGACGTGACTATTGTAAGTAAAATAGTAAAACAATTATTTTTTATGAAGAGTCTTACATAAGTAGCCGATATGGTGCAGTCGATACTGGTTTTATACAAAATATTAATTGTTGGTGCTGACGAACAAAATGAGAAATAATAATTTACAACTCAAAGGTAATTATTGTGGGTTTCTCCTCTCACTTGAACATTTTACCACGAAACTTCGCCATGGAAGGAGCGAGGCAAACAACAAGGGCTCACCACCATCTTGAAGGCAAAATAGAGCACATTATTGGCTTGTTCCAAAAACCATATTTTCAGATGTAGAAGATGGATCGTGACACACTTTTAACATAAAGACTATGGGAGTCAACGTTAAGATACAAGTACTGCATGTTGCAGACTCTGTCACTAACAGTTCCTTTTGCAGTCAGTTTAGATAATTCAAAAATTAAACCAGTTGCGCAATTAAAAGTAAAAGTTGACGTTTACAGGGTCACAGACATTAATAGACAGTACTTGTACGACAGAGAAGACATTCAAATGTGGTGCAGTTAAGTATAGTGCGACTGTCAATTAACTATGCACGAACTGAGGCAGTAATACTGTACGTGTTTCATAGTGCCAACTAACTATGCTACAACACGTGTATTACACTCTTTACAATACTTAAAATAGCTCTGAGCCAATACTGTGTGAGTAGATGGAAGTAAGAAAAAGTAAAATTTTGTAGACTATGTGAAGATTTCGGAAATTCGTCCTTTTAATCTGTCAATTTTCCCACTGCTAAAGACACCTTTACAAACATTTCCGTTGCCCTGCTGAATTTTTTTTTTCTGTTGTCACTCGAGCCTCTACTCGGGTAATATGTAACATTCGTCTGTTATTGTTTTAATCTTTCCAAAGTAACCGATAACTTTCCCAATGGATGAAATATTGGTCAAAATCTTCCTCTGCGTGAAATCGATTTCGCCTAATGTGGTATAGGTCTACGAGCTTTTTGGTTTCTATTGTGTCCCCGATGTGACTTGGACTATCCTCAGTATGTTTATCCACAGTAAGAGATTAACGCACAAATACAAATGATTTCGTTGCATATGATCCAAGCACTGCTGCGAAATTTATTTATGGATCTGATTTCGTCAGTGTTGAATAAATGAACCGATCTTCCCAGGGCACAAAGCTTTCTACAATTGAATATTCATATGAAAAGTGTGGCACTTTTTATTCTACGGCGTCGCTTTCTTTATAAACCTTTAATCTCCGATACTCCAATGGCATGTTATGTGGACTTTCTTAATGTTCTCATCTGTGATTGTCGTTGGTATAACATATTTCATAACTGTTAAAACTAGACAAGACGCCTTATAACCTTTCACCAGTTAGTTACGAATTTCCTTCAGTGTTAATCCGTTCAAAACAAAGACTTCCGTGATAGCACGATGTAGTAGTTTATCCACTTAAACTAGATATATACAGCAAGATAAATTTAAAATTCCATAGAAACAAAACTAGTCACCAAACATAGCAAAACAAAAGTTTCATTGCTCTCCCCCCAATACTTCACTTTTTGGTGAAACCACAGACTCCCTAAACTAAAAACTGTTAGATCCCAAGAACTAGTATTGTGAAATCACACGCTTATCGACTAATCATCCAGTAGGAAGCTGGAAGCTAGGTAAAATTACTATTTGAGCCTATTTATGGGCTGTGTCTCACACCATACGTTTAATATTGTAGTATATCCTTTGCTAACTATCGTCAGCGTAGTATGGATTTACTCACTCTAGCTCCCCTAAGCACAATGTTAATTATGTTTTCCGTATTTGTGTACCTCATCCATTAGGAATTCTCCACCAAATTATTAAATTTGTGTTTCACAAACCCTGATGGACAAACAAGAGAGAATACCAAACACAATACACAATACACAACACACAATTCAGCATGCAATAATAACTTATGTAACACCCCACCCATCACTTATCTGGTTTTGACGTGTGTTCACCCCAACCAATTGACTAACAGATCAACAGAGAGTGCAAAACTGCCGCAATATCGGATAGTGCAAAGAAAGTAATAAGGCCTTGTGACTCCTGATTGAACTGCGGTGGCAGTGTTGACATTAATTGACTCAGAATTAATCCCTCTTAATTAAAAAGGGGTGCACATTGATCTTATATTCAGCTATTGAACACCAGATGTAAATGTTGAGCATTAAATTAATTAAGAAAGTGACTTGGAATTTCAACTACTTGATTGAAAACAGATGCAGTCGATTAGCACAAATTTATTTTAACTCACAACCTTCAATCATCACATTACATGACTCTCCTAACAGGCAGTGGGAATAAATTGCGTTTACGTGGAGTAAAACGCGATAAATCAAAATTAATTCCTATCGACTGACCCAGGCGTTATGCGAAGCGCGTGAATAATTCTACAATAGACGGCCCATGAAACCCTCGTGGAAACTTTGCCGGCGTGATCCAACAAATTAATCAGTGGCCTAAATCAAGCCAGAGCAAGCGCAATATCACCGAATTCAGCGTGGCGGGGCGGCGTCGTTGTGCGGACATCGGCCGGCCTCGTGGTGCTGCAAGGCTGCGCTCGTCTATTCACTCCTAGCTATCTTGCTCAGTACTTAGCTGAACCAAAACTTTCTATCTCCAAGCTCAATCGTTCTGTATGCTAAGTCATAAACTGCAGAGATGCTCACTCTCTCTCAGGCAAGCTGAGTAAAGAACGCCACGTCCGCACTTTACGCAAGCTGGGAACAGAAGATCTCTATGGAGACTATTGCCAGTCCGCTCTTCGCCTCGGTTTCCCCTCCAGCAAAATCACTTACGCCAATTGCAGCGCAAGTAGCGATAGTTATGCATTGCTTCCCAGTACTGACCAATGCCTGCTCTGGGAAGCGAACAAATTCCCCCAAAATTTCTCTTCCTCTCAACTTCTGCTGTTTAGCTCCTCCCAGGCCACCCATCAAGATTTGCATCTGCATAAAACACCATTTTTTTCGAAATTCTGACTCCCAGGAGAGTACTTCAAATTCCGTGGCCCTACATTCCCATTGGAGGCCGGCGTATTTCATTCTGTCTCTCTTCACCTGATTTACCACAGACTCTGTGGACCGTGAATTCAGTGTGAAGTTGCTATAGTCACGAACACGCATATTTCGGCCTCTGTTGACCGCTCCACCATAGCTTTGCGCGACTTTCTCACATGTTTCACTGAAAACGGGACGATGGACATTTATCAACAGGCGTGCAAGTTCACCGTCTGCTTCCCGGTACACCAGCATGGGGTCAACCACTCCCTCACTCTCACTCAAGGCAGCTGGAGGCCGTGCCCCATTACCGCTTTCTCAGAGGTTGAGCCGCCCTAAGCTGTCTATTGTCGCTTCCCTTCGCTGCTCCCCAGCCGCGCGCCGCCACCCGGCCGCGGTCAACTCTGAATACTTCCCTGGGATAAACTAGCCTCCAGTAAATTGACGCGTTTCGACAAAGTTTTCACCTCACGTGAATTACTTTAAAACCATCACCCAAGATTAATTATTCCATCACGTACATACTATACCCTCTACAAGATGCATTGTGCGTGGTCAGTTTGTTCAGCCCTACTGTTCGCTCAATGTCAGTTTGGTGATCTTTAATGACTTCATGTAAGGGGCACAGTTCTTGCTATCTTACACTTAATAAACTTCAGCAAAGTGACTATGTGGCTCGGCCGAGGCTGGCGCCGTGCCCAAATTGTGAGATGCACTGTCCATCTCGCACCACATATCTTGGGCAAACAGTGAAATCAGTGGGCATGATGCTGACCAGAGAGTAAAAGGAAACACAAAGAGACTGTGGCACGTTATTTAGCGGTCGCTGCGGCGCTAAGCTGTACTGTTAGCCACCATGTTTTCTGTGGTCATTCTGCAATGCTGCTGAAAGCGAGAGAGTTCATAGTAGCTTTTGTATACTACAGAATGGCTTAGTTTTTCCCGTATCACCCATGCAGTTTACTCAAGATATTAAAGCACACACATATCTGGACAAATGACTGAAGATAAGTGTGCAGTTTTGTACATATGTTCTGTAACTGCACTGTATTTTGCGTACATTGATAAATTTGTTCATTTGTGTGATAAAGCTTATTTCATTCAAGCTTTCCTTAGCATATGCCTTAAACCGTAGAATTTTATGATGATGGAGAACCTTGAAAAAAGCGTGCAGTAGGCTTTGGAACATTTACAAAACGGGAAGAGCTTAAGATAGTAAATTTTTACTGTTACTGAAAACGTCTTTACTGGGTTAAGACATGCGAGAAAGCGAAAAGGGACCTCCTGTCGAAAACTTTGGGTTTCGAGTTATTGTAACTTTTTCCGTTCGGTGTTAAATTCAGAACAATCTGTAAGAAATAGATGTTTATCTCTAAATTTGAGTGAGTTATGACAGATTCAACACTTGTGATGGGAAAGAAGTGTTTTGAGATTTTGCATTCTTAAGGTAGCGCTTTATTACCATTGTTTAATTAGACGTATTTAAGAAACAAATCTTGCAAGTATGTTAATGTCCTCTGTGAAATGGTACAGAGTTTTCTAAGTTAACATTACACATTACGTAGTTAACGCCTTCAGACTGTAGCACATTATAGTATACATAAATTTAAAACCAAGTGAACTAGCTCCATATTGAGGGAAATTAGTGAACTCTATGCTGTTTATTTTGGAAGAACATTGTTATTTTTATACTATCTTGTGGCTAATTGCAAATTGGAAACGTTTGCAGGCATTTATAACTCTGATAGGAAAAGGGACCACTTGTCTTGTTTGGTCTTATTGCAATCACAAAATGTCATTTTATACAAAGCTAACCTTAGCTCCTCAAAATGCCTCTAAGGTTTAGGGGTGCTATTTTGTGAAGCATTACATGCGGACCTGCGAGATTTTGAAAAGATTGCTCTTTTCAAGTCAATGTTAATTCCCATAGTGGCAAGAGGTCTGTTTTCAGAAGACTGAATCGATTGCTTTAGTGATGTTATTGACACCTCTTGGATTCAAACACCTTTCAAATCGACACTAAAATGTACAGAATGAAATAAATTATTATAATACATAAAATAACGAAAACTGATATTTTAGACATCATCGAACGTTTTTGCTTATGCTGAAAATTTTACTTCTCCGACAAGAGGTCCCTTTTCGCTTACGTATCACATACATGTCTTTTTTGTATGGTCATTACAAAGTAACTGACCCAGGTTTTGTCACTTTCAATAGAAATACTGCAGTACTTATTTTTACTGCTCTCTCTTAAATTTTATATGAAATATGGTTTCACGTTACAAATACGGACTATGGAGAGAAAGACTGTAATTTTCTGTGAGCAGATAATTATTTGTTTTAAATTTTAGCTTCAAATTATAATGGCAACCAAGTATAAAGTCTATTACCGGCCGTGCTGACCGAGCGGTTAGGCGCTTCAGTCCGGAAGCGCGACTGCTACGATCGCTGGTTCGAATCCTGCCTCGGGCACGGATGTGTGTGATGTCCTTAGGTTAGTTAGGCTTAAGTAGTTCTAAGTTCTAGGGGACTCATGACCTCAGATGTTAAGTCCGATAGGGCTCAGAGCCATTTGAACCATAAAGTCTGTCGAATGAAACATGTTACCGTTGCCAGTCATTATTTATTTATATACACAATGCATTTCATAGATTTAAACCTCTATCTTTAGTTGCATTTATGGCTGGTAACAGTAAACTTGTTGTGTCGTTCAGTAGCAATAACAGTCGAGATAAAGATTAACTTGAAATGTTCACATTTAAAGTATTACGTCTAAACTACTTCGTGAAACAACGTTGGTACCCTTTTGTATATAAGTGGTAACATGGGAAAATTTGTATTTATATAATGAGCAGCAGACTTACATACTCAGGAAGAAGACAGTTTAGGTGGACCTATAACGATTTGACTGCGTGGTTAACGTCGTAATGTAGCTGAGCCGTGAGCCAGAGTATTCGTAGCTGACCACAATAACACAAATTTTATTTCAAATTCAAGTGAACGCTAACCATTTATATGAAAGAAAACTTTTGCTAATACGTTTATTTCTGAACTCTCTCCTCTCCGAAATTTGTGTGATACACGTACACTTATTTCCAGACTGTGTCCCCTCACTCTGAATGTCACACAAGAATGGAATTCGTGTGGAACAGCATTTGTGTGTACATGTTAGAGTCAGTGCTAAAAGACGATTTATATCAATTGTTGGTCCATTTTAAAATGGCTCTGAGCACTATGGGACTTAACTTCTGAGGTCATTAGTCCCCTAGAACTACTTAAACCTAACTAACCTAACGACATCACACACATCCATGCCCGAGGTAGGAGGTCCATTTTAGTCAGATATATTTCTTGCTGTAATTGCTGAACATTAACCTTTGGATGTCATTTCATATTTCGTTGACACTTATCTATCAGTATCTGGCTCCACGCCCATTTGTTTTCGCGACATAAATCTTGATGCAGGGTTGTTCAGATCGCTTCAGTGTCGTTGTGTTGCCTCTTTATGGTACTCTATTTCTTTGGTGCAGACCACTGTCGGTACAAGAGGATTCTGATGTAATTACTCTGGCAGTCAGCGTTTTCATTTCCTTCTTGTTGGCCGCGGGAGATATGAAATCAACAAAGTTGCACAGGATCAACATCCCGTCTTCATCCGCTCTATCAGCATTCGTATCTCCCATCAATGCTTGCTATAGCGTCCTGTAAACCGCTTCTGTTTATTCCATTTTATTCCAGAAATGACTCCAATAACGGTTTTTCGAGAAAAATCGTTATCATGAATGCAAATTAATCTATGGCTTAAAAATATCAATGGGTGGCCGGAGTGGCCGAGCGGTTCTAGGCACTACAGTCTGGAACCGCGCGACCGCTACGGTCGCAGGTTCGAATCCTGCCTCGGGCATGGATGTGTGTGATGTCCTTAGGTTAGTTAGGTTTAAGTAGTTCTAAGTTCTAGGGGACTCATGACCTCAGCAGTTAAGTCCCATAGTTCTCAGAGCCATCAATGGGTGCTTATGTAAAAACAGAAATTATAACTAGTGCATGTTCGTTGTGATTGAGCTGTTACGTTTATGTGAAAATGAGATTGCTGAAAAAGTTAGTATTCTTCGAGTTACAGGATTCTGTGATGTTGCTAGTGGTAACACTGAATAGATTTCATTGTGTTACACCACAAATACGCCTCGGAGTTTAGAATTTATTATTTTTCAGGTTAAAAAATTCTATTATTTTTAAAATGCTTTTTCTTCAAAAGAGCGTAATGTCTATATTTTAAGCAGATATAGGTTTTCTTTACCACAAATTAAAACAAACTCCACCGCAATAAAACATTTAATTACAATGATTAGCGGTTTTGGTCAGAATGTGACCATCTTCAGATTATTTGTACTGAAATTTCATTTAATAAACAGCCCTCCTTAACGACCGAAACCGGCCCGTTTGCGTAGAGTTGTCAGTGCTAACAGACAAGCAACACTTCGTGAAATAATCTTAGAAATCAATGTGGGGCGTATGAGAAACGTATCCGTTAGTACAGTGCGGCCAAATTTGCCGTTAAAGGACTATGGTAGCAGATGGCCGACGAGAGTGCCTTTGCTAACAGCAAGACATCGGCTGCAGCGCCTCTCCTGGGCTCGTGACCATACACGACTTGAAGATCGAGATGTGGCCAGAAGAGTACCAATCTGATAAGAGCTAAAGGCAGGGTTCGTATGTGACGAAGGTTGTCAACTAGGCACTGTGCAAGCTGGTGGTAGCTCCGTATTGGTATGGTCTGAATTTACATGGCGTGCACTGGATTCGGTGGTGCAAGTGAACCGATCATTGACTGGAATGTTCGGCTACTTGCAGACCATTTGCAGCTATTCTTGGACTTCACCTTCCCAAACAAGAATGGAATTTTTATGGTCGACAAAGCACCATGTCACTGGGCCTCAGTTGTTCGCGATTGGCTTGAAGAACGTTTGGACAGTTTGAGCGAATGGTTTCGTCCCCCAGATCGACCGACACGAATCCCATCGAACATTTATGAGACATAATCGAGAGGTCAGTTCGTGCAGAAAATCCTGCACCAGCAATCCTTTGGCAGTTATGGACGACTATATAGGCAGTATAGTTCAATATTTCCGCAGGGGACTTCCAACGACTTGTTGAGTCTATGCCACGTCGAGTTTTTGCACTACAGCGGGAAAACGGAGGTCTGACACGATATTCGGAAGTACCCCATGACATTTGGCACCTCAGTGTATTGTAGCCACAGACTGAGGACGACCGCACCTACCAACGCCCAGTGGCGCCCAGATGGGGGACGGTAAAATGTTAGTGAACCAGCTCTGCTGAGTGAGTCATATGTTGACGAAGCAATACAGATCTCTTCTGAAGCAGCCGCAGAGGGGCTGTGACGAACTTCTCATAGTGTGACACGTCGATTGTGGCGTTGGCCAAAAGTTTTAAGAAATTTGGTGCCATTATGACATCATTAAGCCACCATACACGTCACATGAACTTCTGAGCTTGGCCTTTTTCCGCATGTGTCGAAATCTTGCTGTTTGAAGCGTCTCCGAGTTCGAGGATGACGTCACAGGTCATCATGCTTCTCTTCCGAACCCTTACAGAGGAACATTGTAGGCACTTTTGAACCAAATTTCGAATTTATGCGTCACAATGGGAGAAAAGTACGGTGCTTCAAAAAAGTGATACTTTAACTGTATCCGACAGTGTATAATTTGATACTTTCGTGCAATTCGGATTCTGCTGTGAACATTATAAATTGTGTTTTGCATCGGAACCATTTTTCACCGATGTAGGATAGACAGATGAACAAAAGACATGTACAAATCAATCAAACATCCAGTCCCACACACAAAAGTTCGGAAGCCAATAAAAGAAAGGGGGTTCCGGTAGCAATTTTTTGTGGGAAGGGACCTCGCAATCTTCGTTATCGTTATTGTCCTTTATTGGTATAAGTGGAAGAATCTGAATGGGGATTCAGCAGGCGATTCCAAGCCGGAAATACAACAATTTTGTCGGGTTTGAGGTAAGTACTGCCGTTAAATTGCTAGTAACTGACATATTTGTAGTCCTGCTCCCTCCTCTCTCTCCTCTCTCGCCCACTTAGATTGTATTAGCATTGTTCCTGGCCTACTCAACCGCGATATATTTGTCACAACAACCAGCGACTGCCATCTCGGTGACGTCATAGAGAATGACTCTAGAGCAGCCCCAAGGCAGAAAAGCTACAGGCAGTGTTCGCATCAGGACATGTCTCCAAAGAACTATTACGACCTTCTAAAACTGGTAAAGCAGCGTGGGTGAAAGAGAAATGTGGGAAACACTCAAGGACAGTCACTATACTTACACAAGACGACAGTATGTTAAGTGATCGAAAATTAACCATTTTTAAAATTATAAAGCTACAGTACTTACGGGAAGAAAACTGTGTTCCATATAATTCGCACGTGTCAATGAGAAGAACAAAACAATCGTTTAGGCAACAAAAATATTTCAGCGTTCCTAAAAAGAGAGTAACTACCTCTAAATGATTCGTGCTGCTACTCTGAAAGTCGCGAGATAAACGCCGGAACGAATGCAAAGAATCGACGGTCACGCGGATCCTGATGAAGTCGTTCTGCCCCCCCCCCCCCCCCCCCCAACAAAGAAATGAGGACGACGATCGCGTCTGCGAACAAAGACCTACGAGGCGTCGGCTTCATTTGCACTGCACGGTCGGGGCATGTTATACAGTGGCGTTTGGCAGCGGGTTCTCTCTGAAGGGAAGACTAAAACGTTTAACGATCCTTCGACAACGAGGCAATGGGTGGGTGCTTTTTCAGAATAAATAGCCGCTATCGAGAAATACACGTGAAAAACTAAAAAATTCTATAAGATTCTGAAGAGAATGTACTTCCGAACAGCATAAACCAAAGCGAGGAAACGAAATGAAAATTCATTGGTTGAGAGAATATGTGGTGACATTTCAGTGATTAGAAAATCGATTCAAATTTACAAAAGACATTGCAATGGCTGTGACCTGAAGGTAAGCGCATATTTGGATAGGAAGGATGTTGCGCTGAACAGCCAAAGAAACTGGTACACCTGCCTAATATCGCGTAGGGCCCCAGTGAGCACGCAAAAGTGCCGCAACACGACGCGACATAACTCGACTAACGTCTGAATCCCGCAGGACTGTTCATAAACCCGCAAGAGTACGAGGGAGTGGAGCTCTCTTCTGAACAGCACGTTGCAAGGCATCCCAGATATGCTCAATAATGTTCATGTCTGGGGAATTTGGTGGCCATCGGAAGCGTTTAAACTCAGAAGAGTGTTACTGCAGCCACTCTGTAGCAACTCAGGAGCCGCGCGGAGTGGCCTCGCGGTTAGAGGCGCCATGTCACGGATTGCGCGGCCCCTCCCGCCGGAGGTTCGAGTATTGTCCTTAGCATAAGCTAGTTTAAGTGGTGTGTAAGTCTAGGGACGGATGATCTCAGGAGTTTCGTCCCTTAGGAATTCACACACATTTGTACATTTGAATAATTCTTGACTTGTGGGGTGTCACATTGTCCTGCTGCAATTGCCGAAGTTCGTCGGAATGCACAATGGATGTGAACGGCTGTAGGTGATCAGACAGGCTGCTTACGTACGAGTCACCTGCCACAGTCGTATACACACATCACTCCAACTGCATATGCCCCACACCATTACAGAGCCTCCACCAGCTTGAACACTTCCCTGCTGACATGCAAGGTCCATGGATTCATGAGGTTGTTTCTATACCCGTACACGTCCATCCGCTCGATAAAATTTGAAACGAGACTCGTCGGACCAGACAACACGTTTCCAGTCATCAACAGCCCAAGTCGGTGTTGACGGGCCCCGACGAGACGTAAAGCTTTGTGTCTTTCAGTCATCAATGTTACACGAGTGGGCCTTCGGCTTCGAAAGCCCATATCGATGATGTTCCGTTGAACGGTTCGCACGCGGACACTTGTTGATGGCCCAGCAGCACGCGAACACTTGTTGATGGCCCAGTATTGAAATCTGCAGCAATTTGGGGAAGGGTTGCACTTCTGTCACGAACGGTTCTCTTCAGTCGCCGTTGGTCCCGTTCTTGTAGGATCTTTTTCCGGCCGGAGCGATGTCGGAGATCTGATGTTTTACCGGATTAATGATATTCACGGTACACTCGTGAAATGGTCGTATGGGAAAACCCCAATTCGTCGCTACCTCGAATATGCTGTGTCCCATCACTCGTGCGCTCACTATAACACCACGTTCAGACTAACTTAAATCTTGATAAATCGCCATTGCAGCAGCCGTAACGTATCTAATAAGTGCGCCAGACACTTGTTTTATGTAGGCGTTGCCGACCCCTGCGCCGTATTCTGAATGTTTACATACCTCTGCATTTGAATGCGCATGGCTATATCAGTTTCTTTGGCGCTTCAGTGTATAAAGCCTTTCTGTCCTCTTCCGAGGCAAGTTCGCCCACAGCTGTTGTAGTCGGTTTTTGATATCATAAATACAGGCACTGGGACGAAGCTAATGTTTCCAATCACCTTCTATCTTGCTTGGCATGGGAGTACGTCCACATCACGCAGATAGTTCATAAAGACACGTATCATGGTGTAGACGAGCTTTGTCCTGTTGAAAAATGGCATCACGATACTATCGCACGAGAGGTAGCACATGAGGACGCAGGATGTCTGCGACGTACTCTTGCAGAATCTGAGGTCCCTGAGATCACTTCAAGCCGTGGCCTGAACTCATACCCAGAAGCTCCTCTTAGCTTGATGCCAGGAGGAACACCGCTGTGTCTTGTGCTTCTCTTATACAATGTAAGAGTGGAATCGCTCCACAAGTCGCCAGCATGGTTATTAATACTGGTCATCCGGTGTAGCGCTAAACCGCGGTTCATTACTGAACGCAGTGCGAGGCCATCCTTCAGTAGTCCGTGCTTCCAGGTTACAACACCACTCTAAACGCAGCCCTTTGTATTATAGTGTTCACAGCAGCCTACGCTGCTACTAGTCTCCGACCAAGGATGGGGGATGACACATAATTTTTCAGGGAGTCCATTACTTTTTTCCGGATAGTAGGCGCAGCTGTGAAGGGGCTACGATGTGTTTGATGCTCAACGCAGTGATTGCCCCTTCTGGTAGTCGGATATGGTCGACCAGAACCTTGAAAACAAGAATGCCTGCTTTCACATTCGCATGCCGTCCAACATCGACCGACTGTCACATCTGAATGACAACAAATGTGGATATAGCACGATTCGACAACCTGTCCAAATGCAGACCCCAAAGAGGCCCCTTCCAAACTCTGTCAGGTACTGACAACGCTGTCTTAAATGAGTATGAAGTGCCTCTCTGTCCCTCACAGTCATCAATATTTGCCACTATTCACATCCCTTATATACCCAAACAGACCTGGTAAGTTCACTAAACACGAACACCACTAATCCATTCTGATGGTTGTTCTACTTGTTAGTGATTTAGTGTAGTTTGGTACGGCTGAGGAAATCGCCGTGATCCAGAGTTTACACAAAATGTGTCAGCAGAATGCCGTGATTCGTCTTCCATCGATATCTCCCTTCATCCATCAACATCGTAGGGATCTTGTAGCACTTTCACATAATATGGTTCCCTGAAGCTGTGGCTGCAACCTGGCACGGAATTACCATTAGTACATAGTGAAATAGGTGGGAAGATAGGATGGTATGTAACATCATCATCATCATCCTCATCAAAATGATAATGAAGCCAACTTCGATAGATCTTGTCATACACAGGCGGTCATGTTACCCAATGAAATATAAATCTGCAGCATTCCGAGCCATGTTAAACCGTACGTATGAAGTTCCGCTTACCAGAAAAGCTCCAGTGGCTTAATATGAGGTTATACAGTATTTAGAAATCAAAACGGTCACGATCCAGACTTTGTTGACGCAATTAATGGAAGTATACTGAAAAAGAAAATCTTCCTTTCCATAGCGCATTACAGGCAGGTTTTAACATTCTACATCTTTATTCTTCGCTCAGTGTTGTTTGTGCGTTGTCGCAATAAGTGAGGGGCTGCCACTATGACGAGCTGGTCAGTCTGTAAGCATTCAGACTGTTGGTTTGGTACGAGCTATAGTCCAGGGACCCTCTATTCGATTTTCTTATATTTTCTGTTTGTTGTAGGTTCCTCCCCGTTTTTATTGTGGATGACGTAACGTACAGACTATTCGGCCCCTTTTTTAAATAATTATCTGCATTTTGTGGGTAATGTCGTTTTACCAGCAAGGCTTAGGACTTCTTTTCGTCCTACATTGACGTTTTGATGACTAAAAGTAACGAGAGTATGTTTAGTAACTGTCAGCGTTACGCTTCTATGACTGGGCCCGCTCGACCATATGAATTGTCACTGAGGCTCTTGTTGTTTTCTGTTTCGATACAAACCTAAGGATGTGATTATAGGCCACGAAAGCGTTCGTGTCCCATTGAAAACTATTAAACCGCTGTAGGCGATGTTCTTTTTGCAAGACTTATTAAGTTAGTCACAGCGCATAGTCGTCGAGTGCGACAATTCTATTACCTTATTTTTTTGTAACAGGCACTCGGAAACTCCACACTTGAACACATCCACTGCGATTTAGTACGCAGAAACGATGCTCGTCTGAAAAGACGGCATGGTACACTTTAAATTTGCATCTGCCTTAGTGGTGCCAATCCTCTGTTCAGTGTCTTTGCGTCTACTGCCTCGTCAAGCTAATTTGGCCGCCGTGTTGACAGGGCGTGGAGCTCCTAACGCCACAGTCTCCGTGTCGACGCATTTCATGTTGCAAACAATTTCATTTCCTGGCGCGAGGTACATGCCGTGAATGTATCAGGTAGTTATAATTAAAGTGCAATTATTAACGGAAGTCCAGCGTGGGCTGTAATTATCGTATGGCAGCGAAACTTAGTATATGTGCTAATACGTTAATGAGAAACCGATTTACACTGGCAAAAATGAGTTCAAATTTTGGCCAGCTGGAGCAAATCTGCCAATGTACACCGTTTGTATGACGGTATGACATCCATGCTGTCATTTGACAAGCCATTACTTGAGTGAACAGTATGGCTTTCGAGAAGAGAGGCAGTGCGCTGTTAGTGGAAAACTGCTTTATGTGAACGATAGCACTTACAGTGCTGCATTGAGAGAGTATCGTCGACTGAAAGTATGACATTGAATTTATCTCGTCGCGTGTAACAGCTGTAGGTGATGTATGTTTTTACCGGCCACTCTATTCCATTGTGACAGTTCTAGAGTCATTCAAAGAAAGTCTGCGGTCAGCATTGCGTGAATACCGAGATCATCCAGTACTAGTTGGCGGCGACTATAATATACCGAGTAAAGACTGGGATGTCTGTGGATACATTGCGGGGAGTACAGACAGTCATGAGAAATACTAATGAACACGTTTTCTGAAACTTTTTTGAGCACTTTACTCGACAGCCCACACACACTGGAAATACACTCCTGGAAATGGAAAAAAGAACACATTGACACCGGTGTGTCAGACCCACCATACTTGCTCCGGACACTGCGAGAGGGTTGTACAAGCAATGATCACACGCACGGCACAGCGGACACACCAGGAACCGCGGTGTTGGCCGTCGAATGGCGCTAGCTGCGCAGCATTTGTGCACCGCCGCCGTCAGTGTCAGCCAGTTTGCCGTGGCATACGGAGCTCCATCGCAGTCTTTAACACAGGTAGCATGCCGCGACAGCGTGGACGTGAACCGTATGTGCAGTTGACGAACTTTGAGCGAGGGCGTATAGTGGGCATGCGGGAGGCCGGGTGGACGTACCGCCGAATTGCTCAACGCGTGGGGCGTGAGGTCTCCACAGTACATCGATGTTGTCGCCAGTGGTCGGCGGAAGGTGCACGTGCCCGTCGACCTGGGACCGGACCGCAGCGACGCACGGATGCACGCCAAGACCGTAGGATCCTACGCAGTGCCGTAGGGGACCGCACCGCCACTTCCCAGCAAATTAGGGACACTGTTGCTCCTGGGGTATCGGCGAGGACCATTCGCAACCGTCTCCATAAAGCTGGGCTACGGTCCCGCACACCGTTAGGCCGTCTTCCGCTCACGCCCCAACATCGTGCAGCCCGCCTCCAGTGGTGTCGCGACAGGCGTGAATGGAGGGACGAATGGAGACGTGTCGTCTTCAGCGATGAGAGTCGCTTCTGCCTTGGTGCCAATGATGGTCGTATGCGTGTTTGGCGCCGTGCAGGTGAGCGCCACAATCAGGACTGCATACGACTGAGGCACACAGGGCCAACACCCGGCATCAGGGTGTGGGGAGCGATCTCCTACACTGGCCGTACACCACTGGTGATCGTCGAGGGGACACTGAATAGTGCACGGTACATCCAAACCGTCATCGAACCCATAGTTCTACCATTCCTAGACCGGCAAGGGAACTTGCTGTTCCAACAGGACAATGCACGTCCGCATGTATCCCGTGCCACCCAACGTGCTCTAGAAGGTGTAAGTCAACTACCCTGGCCAGCAAGATCTCCGGATCTGTCCCCCATTGAGCATGTTTGGGACTGGATGAAGCGTCGTCTCACGCGGTCTGCACGTCCAGCACGAACGCTGGTCCAACTGAGGCGCCAGGTGGAAATGGCATGGCAAGCCGTTCCACAGGACTACATCCAGCATCTCTACGATCGTCTCCATGGGAGAATAGCAGCCTGCATTGCTGCGAAAGGTGGATATACACTGTACTAGTGCCGACATTGTGCATGCTCTGTTGCCTGTGTCTATGTGCCTGTGGTTCTGTCAGTGTGATCATGTGATGTATCTGACCCCAGGAATGTGTCAATAAAGTTTCCCCTTCCTGGGACAATGAATTCACGGTGTTCTTATTTCAATTTCCAGGAGTGTATCTTAGACCTTATAGCTACAAATGGGCCTGACATTACTGAAAATGTCTGTGTAGAAATGCGGATGAGAGCTCATGATATCATTATAGCACTTATGGTTACGAAAGTACCCACTTAGGTAGTCAACTGACATGACTTAGTTCCAGTAAGATGGATATAGAGGAATTATGGGCAAAGTTGAAGCAGATTGTAAATCA
Source organism: Schistocerca serialis cubense (assembly GCF_023864345.2). Lineage (NCBI taxonomy): Eukaryota > Metazoa > Arthropoda > Insecta > Orthoptera > Acrididae > Schistocerca > Schistocerca serialis. The sequence goes on from NC_064641.1 coordinate 725,346,299, forward strand.
TGGTCTGGAGAGTTATGTGCCTAGTAAGTGGGTAAAGGAGGGATGAGATCTACCATGATTTAATAACGAAATTCGGAAGCTGCTAAGGAAGGAGAGGCTGTTACACTCTAGGCTCAAATGGGATCGCACAAATGACGACAAGCGAAGGTTAGTATGGATTCTTACTTCTTTGTAAAGATCTGTGCGCGAAGGTAGTAAAACGAAAGCTGATGTTTTAAATTTCAAGTTCAAGAAATCGTTCACACAGAAGAATTGTACAAACATACCGTCATTTGACCATCGGACAGACTTTCGTATGGACGACTTAGTAATAAGCATCCCGGGCGTAGAGAAACAACTGAAAGATTTGAAGGCAAAATGGCTCTGAGCACTATGGGACTTAACTGCTGAGGTCATCAGTCCCCTAGAACTTAGAACTTCTTAAACCTAACTAACCTAAGGACATCACACATCCATGCCTGAGGCAGGATTCGAACCTGCGACCGTAGCGGTGGCGCGGTTCCAGACTGTAGCGCCTGGAACCGCTCGGCCTCTCCGGCCGGCATTTGAAAGCAAATAAATCACCAAGTCCGAATGGAATCCCAATAAGGTTTTACAAAGAGTGCTCTAGGCATTGACTCCTTACCTAGCCTGCATTTATCTTGAATCTCTCGCCAAGCACAAAGGCCCAAGTGACCGAAGCGCATGTGACTCCAGCCTATAAGAAGGGTAAAAGAACGAATCCGCGAACTTTCGTTTCGCTGCAGAAGCTTGAACATGTTCTCAGTTCGAATGCATCAAACTTTCTTGAGACTGAGAAGCTTATGTCCACGAATCAGCATGGTTTTACAAAGCATCGCCAGTGCGAAACTCATTTTGTCCTTTTCTCACGTGATATACTGCAAACTATGGATGAAGGTCAACAGGCAGAATCAGAATTTAGATTTCCGGGAAAACATTTGACACGATGCGCCATTGGAGACTGTTAATAAAGGCACGAATATATGGTATAATCCACAGATATGTGAGTTGCTCGAAGACTTCTTAACTGCTAGAACCCGATATGTTGTCCTCGACTACTAGTGTTAATCAGAGACAAGGGTATCGTCAGGAGTGCCCCAGGGAAGTGTGGTAGGACCGTTGTTGTTTTCTACACACATAAATGATTTGACGGACAGGGTGGGCAGCAATCTGCGGTTGTTTGCTGATGATGCTGAGGTGTACGATGAGGTATCGAAGTTGAGTGACTGTGAGAAGATGCAAGGGGACTTAAACAAAATCTCTATTTGATATAATGAATGGCGGTTAGAGCTAAATGTGAAAAAATGTAAGTTAATGCTGATGAGTAGGAAGGACAGAATTGTAATGTTCGGATATAGTATTACTAGTGTCCTGCTTGACACAGTCAAGTTTAAATATCTGGGCTTGACGTTGCTAAGCGATGAGAACTGTGGTAGAGAGGGCGAATGGTCGACCTCGGTTTATTGGGAGAATTTTAGGAAAGAGTTATTCACCTGTACAAGAGACGCTGGTGCGACATATTCTTTAGTACTGCTCGAGTGTTTGGGATCCGTACGAGGACGGATTAAAGGAAGACATCGAAACAATTCAGAGGCGGGTTGCTAGGTTTCTTACCGCCAGTTATGAACAACATCTAATATTAAGGAGATGCTCCACAGCTCAAATGGGAATCCCTGGAGGGAAGACAACGTTCTTTTCGTTAATTGCTATTGAGAAAAGTTAGAGAACTGGCATTTGAAGCTGGCTGCAGAACGATTCTACTGCCGCCAATATGCATCGCGCGTGAGGACCACGAAGATAAGATACGAGAAATTAGGGCTCATACAGAGGCGTATAGACAGTCGTTTTTCCCTCGCTCTGTTTGCGAGTGGAACAGGAAGGGAAATGGCTAGTAGTGGTACAAGGTACCCTCCGTCACGCACCGTACGGTGGCTTCCGGAGTATCGACGTGGATGTAGAAAGCTCTGGGCAGCGATCCTATGTCATTAAATGGCTTAAAGAAGGTAATAACGAAATTCAAAAGCTCGGGTGAGCTTGGTGGGCACCTGGAAGAGAAAGGTGTCCTATCCCGGTGGAAGTCATTGACGAGGTTGCTGTTGTTGTAACAGAACATGCACTACGTGCCCCAGATAGTTCTCGTTCAGTGTCATAAGAACTGTCCTTCCCATCGTACAGTACGATTTATATTACACTGGTACCAGATGGTGCACCAACTGAAACCTCGTGGCCTGCAACAACGTTCGGAATTTGCTCTTCGATTCCTGGCATGTATCGAAGTTGATGACATGTGGCCGCACAATGTTGTATGGAGTGACGGGATACATTTTACGCTAAGAGGGGCAGTAAATATACAGATTTTCTGAAGTTGAGGTACCGTTAAACGGCGCGTTGTGCATGAAGAGCCATTCCACTCGCCGTATTTGACTGTGTGGTGTGGATTAAAAAGCATCTCTATTCTCGATCCGTTCTTCTTTAAAAAATACACCTAGTGGGCCTGTGAGATGTATAATGACGTCTGTACATTAACGAGACCTCCTTGTACAGCATGTGATTCTTGCTTTGGAAACCACTGTTTTCACGCTAGATGGGGCAACACTCCCTGTCGCTCGCCCAGTGAAAGATCTGCTTAATGCAAGCTTCCACGAAAGTGTTATCTCCACGGGTTTTTGGCCTGCAAGATCACCTGACCTGAGTCTCTGTGCCTTTTGGCTCTGGGTTTATCTAAAAGAACGCGTTTACAAGGGACACGATCGGTCTCTACCTAATCTGAAGGCCGGTATGCAGGAACACGTTGCTCGGATTCCAGTGGAACTGCCGCGACCAACTGTTGTTCACATCGTTTTACTGATGCAGCATTTTGTTGACATCTCAGGTGCTCGTACTGAACAAATTGTCTATTCTACGTTTTATAATAACATCAACGTTATGCGTTTCTCATTTGTTTGACTTTTCCTGCCCACGTCCTGTTCCTAATCAATTACATGTGGAAACATTTCTATACATCTTCCTTGAATTCACAATGCCAAATTTGCACCTGGTGGCCAAAATTGGAACTAATTTTTCCAGCATAAATCGGTTCCACATTAAGACATTAGATTATTTACCAAATTTCGCTGCCATACGATAATTACAGCCCACATTCTACCTCCATGAGTAGCTGCACTTTAATTATTCTTCCTCTTAGTGGGTCGTTGACAACCATTTAAATGAAGTGTAGTGTCTCAGCAAGTCGCACAGCTTTTGAGCTTCCTGATACCAGAACCTCTTGTGTCACTGTGCCTAAGGAGATGGTGTGAACAGGGCAACGAAGGAAATGGGTCATCGTCTGGTAAACAGAACACGCACAGGATTCATCTTGGTTATCACGGAGTCCCCACTTTAACATGGAAGTTTTTCTTCAGCCAATGCCCACGCACAGACGATTTAGCGTTCTCCATATTGGCCATCACAGGCTTTTCTCGAGGTAGTTCCTCTTTTGGTAGTATCCAGTCACTTTTAACTCTTTCCTCCCCTAAGGGGGAGATGCTTGAGATGAAGTTTTTTCTCCTGAGAAGACAGGTTCTTGCCCATGAAGTGAGTGTCTCTCGTCAGTGTGGACTGTACTCCTTTCTGATTTCACTGTCACTATCCGCATGATTATCGGGTGGAGCTATTCCAGTTTGAATATGAGTCTTCTCCACTGGGATTGGTGTGAAGCATCCTGTCACCTGGCGTTAAATTTGGCAAAGAGTTATATCAACCTGTTTCGAGTGGCAGGATTGATACCACACAGGATAAACATATTCTCCTGCCCCGTAGCACAGGGCTAGGGCCGACGTCTGAAGTACATGTAGGCCTGTTTCCCAACTTACGCCTTTGAGTTTTTTTTCGTGCTACGACCTTCATTCTGACACTGTCACAATGTTCCTTGAATGTGACACTACTATCATGAATAACCCCAAGTCGTACAGGGCTAGAGCTGTGATCGAGTGGTGCTCCCAGCCAAGACACTTTTAACCTGTAGTTAGTATATTTATTGCGGGAATAGAAAGCGCTGACTACTGATTTGTTCGGATTTGTCTTCAGGCTGTTGGGCTCGTAATACTTTCCCAAGTCGTCAGGAGTAGAGGAAAGTTGTCTTTCAACGACTTCAAAAGTCGTTTTTGTACGTAGAGAGGAGCAGATTGTCGGCGTAAATAAATGAGGTGCAAGTCTTGTTATGTGGTTGGGCGTTGGTGGACAAATTAAATACTATGAGAGTAAGAACGCTTCCTTGGCCAAGATCAGTTTTTGTGTTTTGAAAACTAATATAGAAACTTCAGTTGCTGCCCAGTACTGTGGTGATCTCCATAAGGCCGTTATCTTTCGTTGTGTTGCACTTCTCTGGAGGAAGTTTCCTATGTTTACCGTGACTTGAATTATAACCGCCCGGTCGATCCTACACTTCCCAGTTTCCAATGTTTCTATCTTCTCCGGCGCTATTCACGTGTGTCCTTTGAGGCACTGCATGGCTTTCAATATGGCCCGGCCTGATCCCACCGATTCTACATTCGCACGATAGTCGTGGGATTCCGACACGAACAGCAGCGTCACCGTACGATGAAGTAAAGTCTCGGTGGACCATGATGCTGCCACTAATATGAGCCGTCATGTGCTGTTTCTCCTTCTTGCACGAACAACAATGCGATGTTCTTTCAATCAATCAGCATTCATATGTATTTTCTGAATGAGAAATCCACTGCGCAATTTTTCTCTGTATTCGGAATGTAGATAGCATTACTCATACAGGGTGACAATTATTGAGCTATATGAAACAAAATCGTCGTCACTTCTGTACGATTTGCGTTAGGACGTTCTAACTGCACAGTTGGCCTCGGGGCATGACAGGAATTAGTATGCGCTGTATGGTTTGGTTTAGCGACGAAACCCACTTTCATTTGGATAGGTTCCTCAATAAGCAAAATTGGCGTATTTGGGGGACTGAGAATCAACATTTCGTGATCGAGGTCTTGTCACCCTCAATGGGTGACTGTGAGGTGTGCAATTGCAAGGGCTAGCAGTGGATTTAACACTAAATTCTTCTAGAATCTACATATGTAAATGATGCTGTAAGCCCCCCCCCCCCCCCCTATTCCAACTCCGACTTTTGCTGTTGCACATGGATTAAAAAGAAACGCGAACTGACTGTAATCGACCCTGCAAGTGGAGTAGAAAAGAGTTTGGCACCTGAAATAATATAATTTGATAAATAACTTAAATAAAGGAAAGTTTCATTAACTTAGTGAGAAATGATAGGGTTGTTCTACCGATTAACAGAATGAAAGTTCTGTCCAAAATAACAATATGATTTATTATGACTAAACTCAAAATAATAAACAAAACACATGAAACATTTACAATACATCAAATTAGCTCAAATTGGATACTCAAATAAATGCTGTGAAGGTGAAGTTGTCCCTAAACTAGATTGTGACATTTATGATGAAGTGGTATGTGGAGCCAATTCTTTGCAACTCAAATCTTAAGAGAAACACACAGCCAACCCAACATTAACTGCTGCTACAGTAGTGAGAACTCAGACAGTGAACACCCAAGACAGAACAAGAAAAGACGAACAGGCACGCTCTGCTGAGCTCTGATTATCACCTAGAAAAATTGCCTGCTTTGCCGGTGCTGCGGACGTACATTACCAAGCTGTCTTCTTAACTGCAAGGACACGATCTGGCGTACTGGAGGCGATGGCTGGTTGCTTCGACGTGCCGTCGTGGTGATGATAATGTCGCGAGTATAGCTCGAAACAAATTATCCTGGTCTGGTTGTTCCAGAATAAAGACTTCCTAGCATTACATATGCGCCTCTGAGGGAGACGAAGAAGCCTCGCCACAGAATCACTGACGGTACAGTGATTGATTTTAACAAGTGAAGTCACACAGTAACTCCGATACAGTCAACTTTAGCCAAAACTGCTCAAGACAGACAACATAGGCCGCTTGTACGCAGAACGCTCAATTGCCAACTATACTCGGAAAGTTACGTTGAAGTCGAAACTTCAGCAACTTCATCAAACAGTTACAATTAAATAAGAGTATATTAGACAGCCAACGGAAGGCAGGCTGTCCAGAGCAGCGAGAGCTCGGTCTTGTAACCTACCCCGACCGAAAGGCGAGAGCCAACCACCACAAGAGCACCCTTACAAACCGAACACAGAACATTCCCGCCCCCACGACAGTGGCCGTGGTTAAACGTTCCAATCAGCAACTCGAAAACCGGCGGAAAATTCCACTCTATTGCCGAAGCACTACCATTCCACCAATGGAGATTCTTGACGCCAATTTCTGCGCCGATTTTGCTACATCACGGAGCTATGCCCTGAGCAAGCCAATCACAGTTACGATTTTGCAGAAAACGCGGGAAATTGCCCGCCAAGACTGCCTGGGTACACAAGTCATTCCCACACTTCCCTGGTAGCCCACCAGAAAGTGTTTTCGCTAAGTTTCTGCAAAGTAATGGAACCTCTAGCCCAGCCGCTCGTTCAGGCCCCTGTGGGGCGTGTAGCCCCCGCTATTATGACAATGTTGGCGTCTGGAAAGCATTCACTTGACTCCCTCACATCCGTCGGCTTAACCCTTTCAAGATCAGCAGAGCCCGTCTGTCACCGGACCACCCGGGTGACGAGAGACGCTGCGTGGGAAGTCCGCGTGTGAAGGAATAGCGACTTTTCACCGCATGCAATTAGAGAGGAAAATCGAATTACTCAGAGTAAGATAGAATATGAGAGGGGGCTTCTGCCACCTCTCACAATGTCCAGTCACGAAATAATCGGTGCGACATTCCTTGATGGCACACTAACTACCGAACGGTATGTGAAGTTTTTGAAAGATGATTTCATTCCCATTATCCAAACTGTCCCTGATTTCGACGAGATGCGGTTCATGCGAATCGGAGCTCGACCCCATCGAAGCAGGAGAGTGTTTGATATCCTGGAGGAGCAGTTTGGGGACCGATTTCTGGTTCTGGGATAACCAGAGGGCATTGCCATGGACCTTGATTGGCCGCTATATTCTCCAGATCTGAACACATGTGACTCCTTTTTGTGGGGCTATATTAAGGACAAGGTATGCAGCAATAACCCCCAAACCCTTTGCTGAGCTGAAACCAGCCATTCAGGAGGTCTTCAACAGTATCGATGTTCCAACACTTCAGCGGATCGTACAGAATTTCGCAGTTCGTCTGCGCCACGTCATCGCCAATGATGACAGGCCTATCGAACATGTCATAACCTAAATCCGAATATTTGTAGTGACGTTCACATGTTAAAGTGTGAGCACGCCGCACTTTGTAACTGATTTACGTTTTTTGCATATAGTTCAATAATTGTCACTCTGTATCCTCTTTTTGTTGCGCTGTAATGCTAATTATTTGCATAAGCGAGCGCGTAGCAAACTTGACGCCAATTTGACGTTTGTTGCATTCCGTCTTTATGGTGGCACAGTTTTAATGGTCGCCATTGTACGATACTGTTTCTCACTTCAAATGCTGCCGGGATAAAGTTCTAAGATGTCTTCAGAATCACATTTCCATAATCCAGATATGAGGTGTCCATGTAAGAAATTTGGACTTGTAACGTAGCTACAAAAATAGAGGTATGAAGAAGAATGTAGTCATTAACGTTTTGGCAGTCACAGGGCTGGTTTATTTTCCGTTGGAAATTTCAAATTACGGGAGAACTGCGAGCGGCTAATTCCGTGCTGTTGACGCATTATGCAAATCGGTGCACTGGAAGCGTCTCTAAAGCGTGGCCGCTCCGAATAGCCATCACGACACACCAAGTGGGCGCTAATTTGACATCGTACGCCGGATAGGGCGAGGCACCAGAAGTAGTGCAGCCTACAGCAACTTCCCCATCTGACGTCGGTTTTTCCACTCAGCTGACGACACAGCTATTTCAGATTCCAGCATTTGCCAAACTGGACAGTAACCTTTTCCCACTTCTGGGAGTATTTCTTGCGCAGTTTCCCAATCCAGATATTTCATCTATCATTTTAAATCCTCATCTACATGTCTACTTTGCAAGGAATCACACGTTGTATGATGGAGGTCACGTACTAGTCCCCCAATTTGCTTTACTTCCGATAGATTTTAGATGGCACTAAGTAAGAACGATTTTCATCGCTACCATCACTAAACATTTGACATTCCGTGCTGTACAGATGTCTTCTCTATATACTCGTTTTTGGGTGGGCTTTACTTTGAGCAAAGACAATTTTTTCTTCTTTTTAGTCGGACGTGTTTCGCTAAAGTTACTGTATCATCAGTGGGCATTTATCTTCTTACTATTAAACAACAGAAAAATTGCTCTTAACATCTGCACATGTAGCAATTTTCAATTTTTAGGAAAAGTATTTACCAATTCGAAAACAGACCAATATTCTTGTACGTATACCTTGTTGCCATATGTTTTGTGTGTGTGTGTGTGTGTGTGCGCGCGCGCGCACGCGCGCGCGCGCGCGAGCGCTTGTATATTTGGGTCGTCCGACAGTTCTTTGAAGACAGAGAACACAGTTTCGTTACAGATATTATTACAGATGTGTGTACTTGTTTATTGTTTATTTTCCTTTAACTGAGGCGTTCTGTATTTTTTAGTTTTTCCTAGTTATTAACTTTGGTTAGGAGCTGCTGCTGCACTAGAGAATTTTTAGATAATTGTATATATGTTTAATGTCTCCACACCATTAAGGAGTTCCGCGAATGTACAATAGCAGCTTTTACTTTCTAGTACTGTTTTGTGTTCTCTGTACCAATTGTTGAAAGTTCGCTTGTCTGTCCATTATAAATTAAAATGCAATCCTGACATTTCAGTTAATAAATATCAGATATGTTGTGTTCGTCTGTGTTTTTATTGGTTGTCAGTAGTTTTCTCTGAATATCGTTATCGGTTCCGCGGATTACTTTTAGTCACTGATTTCTGAGTAAGTTGCCTATCCTGTGAGCTGCATTGTTGTGGGGATGTAACATTTGCTTGTTGTTCCGTGTACTTCTTGTTCATGTGTGTTTGTGTGCACGTTCTGTGTGTGCGTGTTCTGTGTGTTTGTGTTCTTTGCCGGCCGATGAGGCCGAGCGGTTCTAGGCGCTTCAGTCCGGAAGCGCGCAGTTGCTACGGTCGCAGGTTCGAATCCCGCCTCGGGCATGGATGTGTGTGATGTCCTTAGGTTAATTACGTTCTAAGTCTAGGGGACAGATGACCTCAGATGTTAAGTCCCACAGTGCTTACAGCCATTTGAACCATTTTTTGTGTTCTTTGTGGCTGTGTTTGTATCTCGGTGATGATCTGTTTGATTTTGTGTGCTAGGCGTCTCTTTCAGTTTTGTTTCACTTTTTGTAACTCAGTTTGTCTACAATGTTTGTGCCGTATCCCTTTTCCATAGCTGTTTATGGAGGGGACTTTATTCAGTGTGTACAGCATATATTGGAAACCGTCATGTCTGTCCATGATCGAGTGTTTTGAATTTTTGTGTATGGTTGTACTGGTGGTGGAGACTTTCCTGAAAATTGTTGTGTCTGTGTACTGTGAGATCAAGGGGATTTAAGTTTTGCCACTTTTGAATGAACTGTATTTATGACATTGTGGAGTTGCTGAGTGTGACTGGATGTTTCATCTAAAAGGCAAATAATGTCATCTACATAGCGGTGCCATTATAACATCCGGTATTGTTCGGGTCTAATTATCATTTCCATTCACCTCTGCCGATGTTTTTGTAGATGTGCTGATCTTGTTGTCGATGGGATGATTAAACCTAATCTTTCTTCCTACTCTTATGGTTTCGAGATTTTGTTCTCAGTGTGATTAAGGAAAATGTTGGCTGGGAGTCCTCTGACTGGCGACCCCACAGGAAGCCAATCTCCTTTTAAGTAGAACTGGTTGTCAAATGAGAAATAGTTGTGCCCTGTGATTAATTTTAGAATGCCTGTTATTTCTTGTTTGTGTGATCAGCGAATGTCTTTCTGTCGTTCTAATTGCTGTTTGATACTCAGGGATTATATCGTGAGATCCATCGAGCTACGCGGAGTGGCCGCGCAGTTTGATGCGGCCTGTCACGGACTGCACGGCCCCGACCTGCCGGAGGTTGAAGCCATCCGTCGGGCATGGCTGTGTGTATAGTACTTGGCGTAAGTTAGTTTAAGTGGTGTGTAAGTCTAGCGACCGATGACCTCAGCAGTTTAGTCCCATAGGACTTCACATTTGAACATTTATATCCAGCGAAATTGTGTTCGGAATGACCAAAGAGGAAGTACGAAAACTGGGGTATCTTTGTGCAAAATGCATTATCTTGGGCACAAAACGAAATAGCTCGGGCCAATTGGCTTTCAGAATTTTTGGAGAGGGATAATGATCTTTCCATCAGACAACCTGAAAGCGCAAGTCTGGGAAGAGTGACAGCATTTAACAGAAAAAAAGTTGGGGAGTTTTTCCAAAAGTTAGATGTTTATTCTCGGCACCCTCTTCCACCTTCCAGACTTTGGAACATGGATGAAACAGGTGTAACTACAGTGTTAAAGGCCGGCCGGAGTGGCCGAGCGGCTCTAGGCGCTTCAGTCTGGAACCGCGCGACCGCTACGATCGCAGGTTCGAATCCTCCCTCGGCCATGGATGTGTGTGATGTCCTTAGGTTAGTTAGGTTTAAGTAGTTCTAAGTTCTAGGGGACTGCTGACCACAGCAGTTAAGTCCCATAGTGCTCAGAGCCATTTGAACCATTTTTTACAGTGTTAAAGCCAAACAGGATAGTTGTGCACAAAGATGTGAAAGAAGTTGAAATTCTGAGCTCTGCTGAACGGGGAGAATTGGCAACAGTAGCAGCTGCTATATCTGCACAAGGGATGTTCGTTCCACCCATGATTATTTTTCCAAGAAAAAATTTTAAAGATCACTCATTGGAGGCATCAGTGCTGCCACAGATTCTGGAATGTGGCAAATGCTGTTAATTCTGTTCCAGGTACTTCAACAGAGAAACATTTTTCCCCTGAGCACATTCGCCCTTTCCCTATAGATGGACCGAGGAAAGAGAGCAACTGTGGAAGAAAGAAGAGGAAGTGTGCTGTCGTAACAGACACCCCCTAAAAATACGCTCTTGAAAAAGAAAGGGAGAAGAGAAATCACAAGAATGGAAAGAGAAGAAAGGAGAGAAGGAAGCAACAATTGGCAGCAAAAGAATATTTCGGTTTCATCCATTTTACGAAGAAGAAGAAGAAAATTATTGTTTGATCGGTGGTGATGTTTATAGACAGCGAGAGGAACGGATACGTTATACTAAATGCAAATTGTGATTTCATTGGTCATGTTGCAACGTGCCCCATTGGTAGGGCAAATTGAAACGCGTGTCGACCTTTTCTCTATACTTTCTTGGAGCCTTTCTAAGGGTCTAATCGGTCATTTTATTTGTGATTTCTATGTGTAAAAGTATGTAGTTCATTACTATCATTTTCAAATTTAGACAGTTTACAATAAAAATGAATAACAGCGTTTTGTTGCAACGAGCCCCTATCTTCCCTATGTATTCCTCTTGCTAGCTGATACGTAGGTGCACTTCTGAAATTTACAGCTGTGTTGTTAGGTACTATGTGAGCGATGGTGGCTCTAGTCACCACATGCTGATGTGTAACGTGACTTATTAAAAATACTCCTAGCGCCAATAATTAACTTTTTAAATAGGTCAGGTTCGATTTTGAGTTTAGCTGTTTTTACATTTTTCACGTCCTGTATATTTTCATTTATATGTAATACACTCACGAAACAGTTGTATAACAAAATGTTTACTTCAGATAATATCTTTTGCACATTAAATAAAAAAATAAATAATACGTAAAGTGCCCACGTATATTTTAGTGTGCTTATATGACTGTAAAATGTACACTTATTTTTGAAAACTCAAATACGCATTCGTTTCAAGACAGTGCCATCTTTGTACGTTAGCGCCATCTAGTGGAGCTGCGTTCCTTATTGTTTCATGTCCACACATAAACCAGTTTGCACTCATATTCCATGAAATTATCTTCGACACGACACATTGTATCAGTAGCGTTTTGGCAGCTGAAAGTTCTGCCACGTTCACATTGTATTCCATTGATATTGCTCTCATGTATCTCAATGTTTGCTATTTCATACTTTATTCGGTGTTTTCACTTACACGCTTCTCAACGTAAGCTACATCTTTTTCGTTTAGATCATTTGAAAACCTCTCAGTGCCTAAACGCGTAAGGATTAATGAAAGGTAATAAAGAATTATGGTCAAGTCGGAAGTGTTATTATAACTGCAGAATATGACAGCCACGTACCACAAAGCTTTTCTGCGATATGTGTCTGAAAGTGCTGTAGAATGTGTCTGCGAGGAAGCGTCGTAGGAACTGTAATCCAGTTATATTAATGCAAGATAAGATGAAATGATACGAATCAGTATAAGCAGATACATCTATATATGTGTATTTATAGGTATGAATGAACCCTGGAGAACCGTTAGTAGTTGAAAGAAGTTAACACATACATTTTGCATCATAGTTGGATACCCAAAGTCTCCCACCAGTTAACTGTTGCAGGTACCCATGAACTTTCTTTTTGGGTAGTCGTGTAAAATGTGCTCCACTGTTCTGATGTTTCTCAGTCGCATCGGTCATCATCGGTAATTCCCATCTTCTGTAGCTTTGCTTTGATCAGGACGAAGTCAGTTCTGACACGTTTGAGGGACCTCCGTATTTTTCTTGGTTGGTTTGCTGCCGGGGGTTAGATGATGGGATCTACGTTACCCAACTTCTTATGACGTGGAAGAACGTCTACTGATTTCATCATTCTTCTCCTAGGTTATATCTTTCTGGGATGAGTAGACTATTGCTTATCCAGAAACGTTCTCTATATTTTAGTCGGTTGCGGGGTAAATTGTTCAGTGTTTCCTAAATTGGTAAGTATCTGGATATTTCGAGTTTCATCCATTCCAGTGATTCTGCTTGTTATCGTCGGAGAATAAGAGAGGCAATGTTGGAGAGAACTCACAGCCAGGGTACTGATATGGATTTCAGAGTTCCTGTCATGATTCTCTTCGCGTGACTTAAATGTAGACCATTTTGTTGACATTGCGACGTTTACTCCGAACAGGAGAACAGTATTCGGAGACAAGAAGAGCAAGTGCTTGTGCTGTAGTTCTTAAGGCATTTGCATTAGATTCCCAGCTATCACTAGCCACTTTCCTTAATATTTTATTTCTCGATTTTAGCTTCTGTGCTGTCGGCTCCAGGTATTTCCTAAATGTCAGGAATCTGTCAAGAGTCACTCTCAAATATTTGTAATGTCGATTATCTCGTAATTTTTATTGCGGAATGTTACATTCAATTCTCTGTTCGCCATACTGTTGGTTAGGTGAAGTGAGTTGACGTCTGTTTCGTTAGGGTTCGCGCACAAGTCTCCACTTTTTGTAAAACTGGTCAAACTTTTATAAACTGTTAGTAGGTTTTTGTTTCCTTTCTTCGAATGTGTTGCTTTGAGTTGCTATTGCTAGGACATCGGCGTAGCTACACTTTAGAGAATCGATGATGACTGTCTGACTGGCGTACAAGCTAAACTGAAGCGGGGCCAGAGCCGAGCCAAGTAGGAGAACGTTCTTTATATTATAGTAATTCCACTGCTAACTTCAGAAGGGCGATTTTTAAGTATGTTTCCCATTAGTGCTGTGATCTTTGAGTTTGGAACAGTTTCATTTAGCTGATACATTAATCGATCCAGCTACACGATGTCATTCGCTGCTGCGAGGTCAATAAATGTAACTGAGGTTTTCTTTTTCTTCTGTAAGTCTGCTTCTATAAATGGTGTTAGGGCGAGAACTTGGCCGCAGCTGCTCGGATTCACTCTTGTCTGACATGATCAGCTATAGTGTAGGATTATTGGCTGAGGATGCAGTTGTGTGAAGGATGGAAGTGCAGAACGACTTGGACAAAATTTGGAATCGGTTTAATGAACCGCAACTATGGTTACGCGTGGATAGATGCAAGGTAACGCCTATAACAAATAATGTTAGTGGTATCTTGAGGGTGTCACATCATGTAACTATGAAATGGGTAACGTTACGAATCTATTTGAAACGGGTCGATGACCGAAAATCAATATTGCGGTAGGCAATTGGAGGACTTAGATTCGTCGGGAGGGGTTCTAGAAAAGTACAGTGCTTTTGTGTAAGAAATCGCATACGAAAGGCTAGTGCGACGAATTCTAGAATATTCTTCCAGTGTTTGGATTTCTTATCAAGTATGAATTACAACAGACAGCAAACAAACGCTCGAGGAATTTAAATGGGATCCCTTGGAAGAAAAACGACGTAGTCTCGAGAAGCCCGGTAGGTTAAATTTGCAGAATATAATTTGGAAGGAGAGTGCCACCACCGTGCTGTCACCAACCTATATCTCGTTTACGGATCATGAGTAAAAGACAAGAGGATCAGGGAATGTACGGAGATGTGTAAAAAGCCATTTGTCCCTCGTTGAATACGTGAACGGGATTGGAAAGAAAACTGACAGTATTGGTACAGTGTACCCTCTGCCATACGGTATCTTTACACAAACGTAGATCCATCTGAAACTACTGACTGTTCACCTTTTTTCTTCTTTTGGCTCATCCAGTGTCAAGTAAATAACATGAAAAGTGAAACTGAACAACTGGATACATCGCTATTGCTACAGAGGAATTCGCAGTAGTTCATTTATTAAATGTTTTCGGGTTATTAGCCAAACGTGGTGTCCTGTTATGGCAACGTTTCCACCGGTTTCCTTCTAGTCTTCTTCGTGTCACGCCTGTCGCAACGTTTCGACCGGTATCTTACTCGCTACCTTCAGGTCAAACCTGTCGCAACGTACCGACTAGTTTCCTACTTGTCATCTTCGCTTGAAGACGAAGACGCCACGACGCGGCTGACAATCTGAGAAAATTTCATTAACTGCTGTTGCTCTTTTTAAGGAAAATTTTTGCAATAATGACAGATCTACATCTACATGGTTACTCTGCAATTCACACTTAAGGGCCTGGCAGAGGGTTCATCGAACCATTTCCATACTACTTCTCTACCATTCCACTCTCGAATGGCGCATGGGAAAAAGTAACACCTAAATCTTTCCGTTCGAGGTCAGATTTCCCTTATTTTATTTTGATGATCATTTCTCCCTACGTAGGTGGGTGTCAAAATATTTTCGCATTCGGAAGAGAAATCTGGTGATTGAAATTTCGTAAACAGATCTCACCGCAAAGAATACCGCCTTTGTTTCAGTGACTGCCACCCCAACTCGCGTATCATACCAGTGACACCCTCACCCCCGTTGGGCGATAACACGAAACGGGCTGCCCTTTGCACTTGTTCGATGTCCTCCGTCAATCCTACCTGGTAAGGATCCCACCCCGTGCAGCAATATTCCAGCAGAGGACGGAAAATTGTAATGTAGGCGGTCTCTTTAGTGGGTTTGTCGCATCTTCTAAGTATTATGCAAACAAAGCGCAGTATCTGTTTCGCCTTCCCCACAATATTATCTATGTAGTCTTTCCAATTTAAGTTGTTCGTAATTGTAATTTGTAGGTATTTGGTTGAATTTACAGCCCTTAGATTTGTGCAATTTATCGTAAACCCAAAATTTATCGTATTTCTTTTAGTACCCATGTAGATGACCTCGAAATTTCCTTTATTTAGTGCCAATTACCACTCTTCGCACCATACAGAAATTCTCTCTAGATCATTTTGTAATTGGTATTGTTCGTCTGATGATTTTACTAGATGGTAAATTACAGCATCATCTGCGGACAATCTAAGGGGGCTGCTCAGATTATCACCTAGATAATTTATGTAAATCAGGAACAGCAGAGGGCCTATGACACTACTTTTCGCAGCTCCCGATATCACTTCTGTTCTACTCGATGATTTACCATCTGTCACTACGAACTGTGTGACCTCTCTGGCAGGAAATCACTAATCCAATCACACAACTGAGACGATACTCCATATGCACGCAATTTGATTAATAGTCACTTGTAAGGAATGGTATCAAAAGCCTTCTGGAAATCTGGGAATATGGAATCGATCTGAGATCCCTTGTCGACAGCACTCATTACTTCATGGGAATAAAGAGCTAGCTGTGTAGGACAAGAACGATATTTTCTGAATCCGTGTTGGTTATGTATCAATAAGTCATTTTCTTCAAGGTGATTCATAGTGTTCGAGTACAGTGTATGCTCCAAAATCCTACTGCAAGTTGAGGTCAGTGATATGGGTCTGTAATTCAATAAGTTACTCCTTTCTTGAATATTGATGTGACCTGTGCTACCTTCCAGTCTTTAGGAACAGATCTTTCGTCAAGTGAGCGGTTGTATATGATTGCTAAGAGAGGCGCTATTGTGTCTGCATACTCTGAAAGGAACCTGATTGGTACACCATCTGGACCGGAAGCCTTGCCTTTCTTAAGTGATTTGAGTTGTTTCTCAACACCTAAGATATGTACTTTTATGTCACTCATGCTAACAGCTGTTGTGGTTTCGAATTCTGGAACATTTCCTTTTCTTCTTTCGTGAAGGAATTACGGAAAACTGTATTTAGTAACTCCGCTTTAGTGGCACCATCATCGGTTACATTTCCATCGCTGTCGCGCAGTGACGGTATTGACTATTTTTTGCCCCTGGTGTTCTTTACATATGACCAGAATCTCTTTTAGGTTTTCTACCATATTTTGAGACAATGTTTCATTGTGGAAACTATTAAAAGCATCTCACATTGACGTTCACACTGAATTTCGAGCTTCCGTGAAACTTAGCCAGTCTTGTGGATTTTGCATCCTTCTAAATTTTGCATGCTTTTTTCGTTGCCTCTGCAACAGTGTTCTGACGTTTTTTGTGTACCATGGTGCGGTATGAATCTATATATTGCTGTCGATAATGTGTCTTTGAATTTGAGCCATATCTCGTCTACACTTACATAACGAATTTTTATCTACTGTTTTAAATAGATATATTTCGCTTTCATTTTTAGTGGTTTTGGTTGATATGGTTTTGAGCCTCGCTACAGTGACCTTGTGTTCACTAATCCCTGTATCTGTCTTGACGCTATTAGATCATGATTATTTGTGGCTAAGAGGGCCGCGTGGGGTTAGCCGAGCGATCTCAGGCGCTGCAGTCGTGGACTGTGCGGCTGGTCCCGGCGGAGGTTCGAGTTCTCTCTCGGGCATGGGTGTGTGTGTTTGTCCCTAGGGTGATTTAGGTTCAAATGGCTCTGAGCACCATGCGACTTAAATTCTGAGGTCATGAGTCCCCTAGAACTTAGAACTACGTAAACCTAACGCACCTAAGGACATCACATACATCCATGCCCGAGCCAGGATTCGAACCTGCGATCGCAGCGGTCGCGCGGTTGCAGACTGTAGCTATAACTGCTCGTCCACTTCGGCCGGCTGATAATTTAGGTTAAGTAGTGTGTAAGCTTAGGGACTGATGACCTTAGCATTTAAGTCCCATAAGATTTCACACACATATGAACATTTGGCTAAGAGGTCAGGTGTTTTTTTCTCTACCATTTACAATTCGTGTGGGCTCATGAACTAATTGTTCAAAGTAATTCTCAGAGAAAGCAATTAGTACAATTTCGGAAGATGTTTTCTGTCTGATATTTGGTGAAGTAGCTGAAAGTAATTAAAATTTTAAATACGGAAGATGATGGCGCCGTTTCCTTTAAAACTATTCCACGGTTACGTCAGATACGTCATTGTGAGAAGAAGGTATTGAGTGGCGTACGGCAACACGGATTTCATTGCTGCGGCGTCTCGTGGCTGTGTGCAGAGCAGAAGCGTTGCGGAAAGAGATCCGCCAGCATCGCAGGCGGCGGGTATCGCAGGGAGTGGGGCAGGGCGTCTCCCCCTAAACTGTTGTTTGTTTCTCCTCTGCCGGGCGCGTGTGATTTCCAAGTCAACTCTGAGTCTTCTGAAAGATCTTTTTAACTGCTGCGGCGAGCGCGCGCGCCGACACACGCACCCTGGGGTCCAACACGCGGACATGGACACACACACACACGCACACACACACACACACACACACACACACACACACAGCCACAGTCATCTGAGGTGTTCCGGGAATTGGAGTCTTTTTGAAGCAGCCAAAACACATCACTCACTTCCCAACATGGCCTCACACAGGAGAAGGTAGAGGAGGGAAAATTAAAAATACAGACGGCGGGCGCAGCCAGCGTTTCGGTCGCTTCAAGAGAGCCCGCACCGCACACAGTAGCAGTGGTGTGTGAACGGACGCTTTCATGTCCCGTCGTTTGTCTGTGGCAAAACTGCAAACAGCTAGCCTGGTACACAGACACACAGGCGCACATCCACACTCTGTAGCACGCGTACGCAGTGCAGGGATTCTGTCAGCTTCCGGCGGGAAGCCCCACCTCCTACATACTCCGTCTCTTTCCGCCGCTCCTACCCTCCGGATCCAACCATCCGTCTGTCTCTGACGCACCAGTCGCCGCTTCTCCCTGCCTCTCTGCCCTCCGCATGCAGTGGGCGGGGGGGGGGGGGGGGGGCGGCAGTCCCTGGGTCCTCCCCCGCCCCCCTACCCGTTCGCCGAGTCCCTGGAAATCACGCGGCCCACATCAAAATATTGCTACTAATGTCAGCGTTTGATCTCCGTCCCGATCCCGACGCGCGGCAGCCATCACTCATATTTCTCTTTGTGGTGGCGGCCCGGCCCGCGCCTTTGAGGTGCCGCCGGTACATCTGGTCCTCCGGCCGCAGCCGCTCCTCTGGAAGGATCAGCGGCACTCAGTCTCCACTTTCCCCCTGCTACTCCAGTGTTTAACGTAGCACACGCTGTGACGACTCGTCTCTTCTAGAGCACGACAATAGCCGAGACTAGACAGAAAAGTAACAGTGCCAACTTCACGTGAATGCTCCCCGATTAAAAATAACCAGGCGATAATTCTAAGGCATACTTTGTGAGCACACTGCAGTATCGTTACCCGCCCCGCCACGGTATCGACAGTCTCTATCGAGAACGCTGACCGTGGCGTAATTGTTAGAGTCGTTTATGTGAAGCCTGACGGTGAACGTAAGAGTAACATTGGGAATTTTGTTAAATGAGTTTGTAATTATGTGTGTGTAGTTGGCAGTGTTGCGTCAGTCATGCTAGGTAGTTCTATGTCTATCTATCTATATCCGAATCCCGCTCCAGCTACTGCCGGGTCTGGGTGCTGATGAGTCCTCTCCATTTGGCTCGGTCCTCCCACCACTTTTCTTCCTCCACTTGCTGCCAGGTCACACCTCTCCTTTCTAAAGATATTTTCACTCCCATTTTCCACCGTGTTCTTGGGCGCCCTCTAGGTCTTTTCCCATCCATCTTCAGTTCTTCCATAATTTTGTGGAGTCTCTGCCCATGCATCCTCTTAAGATGCCCATACCATCTTAATCTCTTTCTTTCAATTTCTTCTCTCATACTTTCTTGTTTCAGGTCCTTTCGAATCTCTACATTCGTTACTCTGTCCATTCTTGTTTTTCCCTTAACTGCTCTGAGAAATTTCATTTCCCCTGCTTGCAGTCTGCTCCAGTCCCTTTCTGTCATTGTCCATGTTTCTCCACTATAGGTGACAATAGGGATGTAACAGTTCTTATACGTAAGGAGTTTTGCTCTTTCTGAAACTTCATTATTCCAAATCGGGTGATTTATTGTTTGGTAGAAATTGCCTCCCTTCTGTAACCTCCTATTAATTTCACTAGTTATTCTTCCATCCCTAGATATTTCACTCCCTAAATAAGTGAAACTTTCTACCGCTTTGAGGGGTTCTCCACTCAAGGTAATATTTCCGTTGATCCCTTTCTTTCTTCCAAATACCATTACTTCACCCTCATCTTTATTTGTTTTTAAGCCATACCTTTTCATTATTTCCTTCCACTCATCAAGCTGTAACTGTACATCTACCTCTTTATCACCCCATATTACCATATCATCTGCAAAAATCATCTTTTTGTCTTTTTCTTTTACTATATCTTTAACTGCCCTATTCATTCCCTCCATCACAACATTAAAAAGTGTAGGAGATAGAATACTTCCTTGCTTAAGTCCTTGTGTTATTTCGAAGTATTCAGAGTTCCCCAATGCTAGGTACTTAAGTACGGTTAAATGAGTGTGTCATGTCACACTAGGAGCAACGAGTACTGTGCTATTCTGTCATCGTGGTAAAGACAAGTGGTTCATGGAGATGTCTCGCATATGAGACTGGTGGGAGTGCGCCTTGGACTTTTGTGATGTCGGTATATCGAAGACAGCATACAATCATTTTTCACATGCGTTCGGTGGCGGCATCTCGCGGATGCAACGGAGCTCGCGTCCCTGGCCTATCGCACAAGGAGTTGTGTCTAAGTGAACACGTATAGGAATTTCTCAGAAATGAAGTATGAGAGGGATGTGATCACCTCATGTTTGCGGGACCCGAGCGGGGGTATGTCCATGGTTTGACTGCTGACAGCCGCATCACTTCGCGGTCCTGTGGACAGGGTGTGGCAGAGGGTGCTTGCGCGCATTGATTGCAGTATTTTGCAAGCAAGTCTGTAGGTTGTGATATACGCTATTTGGACAGTTTATGAGTACTTAGCCGGCCGAAGTGGCCGTGCGGTTCTAGGCGCTGCAGTCTGGAACCGCGAGACCGCTATGGTTGCAGGTTCGAATCCTGCCTCGGGCATGGATGTGTGTGATGTCCTTAGGTTAGTTAGGTTCAACTAGTTCTAAGTTCTAGGGGACTAATGACCTCAGACGTTTCCTCAGGGCCATTTGAACCGTTTGAGTACTTAGCGTGTCTACACATCACTGTGTTGTATTATTTAGCAGCGGTTTGCAGGTCTGTAGTGAAATTATTTCAGAAAATTAGGAGTTGTTTGCATGTCTGCAGACTGTGTATTCTGACACCAAGCACATTAGGGCGAGACTTTTGCCTGAGTGTGATAAATATACTTAATGGCTAAACAAAATGTTCGAAAAAAAATAGTGCACTCCTTCCTTATTCTATCCAGCAGCCCAGCGCAGCCTGAGTCATTCTCATGCCATTTTCCCCTCCAAACCACGATCTTGGATTACGTCACATGAGGGGTTGACAGCACCATCTGGTGGCAGTAGTGTGTACTAGATCAGTTGGAGTCTAGATCCTGTGGTGGAGAAAATTGATGCAAAA
The DNA here is from genome assembly GCF_023864345.2 of Schistocerca serialis cubense. NCBI lineage: Eukaryota > Metazoa > Arthropoda > Insecta > Orthoptera > Acrididae > Schistocerca > Schistocerca serialis. The sequence goes on from NC_064641.1 coordinate 725,367,497, forward strand.
TAAAGACTTGTGTTCAGATATGTTTTCACACCATTTCGCCCCACCATCTTGAATGATGTGATACGCTGTGCACGTTAGTACACGTTAGTGCACGTTAGTACACGTTAGCCCACTAACATGTGTCGGTAAGGGGACCTGGTGCTGGGTTGAGGTTCATGGTAGAGACTTTAATTATTTGATTCCAAGTGCAAGTGGGTGTGAAATTAGCGAAAATTGATTCCAAGTCCTAGGTTCTATGAAGTCGAATCACATGACTATTGCAGTAGCCAATAGGAGTGTAGCATTCTAGGGATTGGGGGGGGGGGGTGGTAGGTCATGAATGAATACTGCACTCATAGTGGAAAAATGTGTAACTTCTCATTTGATCACTGAATATTGAAATTGTTAATTCACTTATTGAATATGATTAAAATTAAAATGGAATTAAGTACTTAGCTAATTAATGGGCTAGATGAGCGATGTGGGTGTTACTTTAGTTAGATTATTTAGAGAAGACTATGTCCAGCGCAAGTATAAAGACCTAGGCTGGAGGCTGCGGCGTCAGCGACCGCTCGCTCACTGGCCGCTGACGTGGTGCGTGTCCCGTTATAAAGCACGAGAGAGAGAGAGCAGATGATCTTGTGTCACCCGACGTCACGGTAGCGCCCTCTAGTGGCCACGATATGAACTAAGTTATTTGGGCTCTGGAGCTCGTGCTGAACACACTAGGTGCCGCCATCTTGAATAACGGTACTTGCGTCATCACCTGACGTCACAGTGGCGTACTCTAGTGGCGACGATATGAACTAATAAGCCATATGGAGTCCAGACCCAGTGGCGAACACACCTGCTTGAAATTGGTTAAATAATAAAGACAAGTCCTTTTTTCCCACAAATCCTTAGGTTAGTGCATGTAGGCAAAGTGTCCTATGTTCCCATGATTTTCTTTGCTTAGTAGAAATAAGATTGGTGTGGTGCATTATCCTGTTGGAATTTGAACTTCGCGACATTTTTCTGGGGGAGGGGATGTGGCACTTCCAAAAATTCAAACCTCTCGCCAAAATCCGCCATATATAATGACGTCACGGCCGCCATATTCGATGACGACATCGCCGCCATCTTGGATGGCGTCATCGCCGCCATCTCGGATAAAGGTACTATGGACTAGTACGAACGTTGTTCCAATACTAAGTTAGCCAAAATCGGGTGTGTCTTTGTTAATGACAGAAAATTCATCAAACAGTGATTGTTAGTGATTCGTTTCACACCACATACAAAATGTATATTCTCGCTAACGAGCACTGAATCATTGTTTTGTGAGACTTACTCGCTGTGATGATACATGAACTGGCTATATACGGCACACACACTCTGATTCAACGTGGCCCACCACGAATTTCTCCCTTGCGCTAACCTATTCATCTCAGAGTAGCACCTGCAAATACATCCTCAATTATTTGTCGGATGTGTTTCAAACACTACCTTCCCCCATAGTTTTTACCCTCAACATCTCCATCTGGTTCCATTCGTCTCGTCAGTGTTTTCCATATGTTCCTATCTTCACCTGCTGCACACTGAACCTTATCACTCTGCCTTATATTTATTATTCTTCTGTAACACCACATCTCAAACGCTTTGATCCTCTTCTTTTCCTATTTCCATACGGTCCATGACACATCCATAGACGGTTGTGCTCCAAACTTACATCATCAAAAATTTCTTCTGCAAGGCCTATGTTTCATAGTAGTAGACTTGTCTTGGGCAGGAATGCTGTCTTTTCCTGCGCTAGCCTGCTTTGTATGTTCTACTTGCTTCGTCAGACATTTATTATTTTGCTTCCAAGATAGTCCCTTAACATGGTGTACTTCAGGGTGATCAATCTTGATGTCAAGTTTGTCGATAGTCTCATTACTTTCACCTTTCCGCGTTTTACATTCAATCTACATTCTGTACTTCTTGTACTGTTCATTCTATTCAAGAGGTCCTGCAGTTCTTCAGTTTCCTTGAGGATAGCAATGTCATCAGCAAATCTTATCATTGATATCCTGAAACGTTCCCTTTGAACAATTATACATGACTGTGCTTAAACTGACACACAATATTTTTAGTGCAACAGAATCTGACTTTCAATAATCCCTACAAAACAATGGCCCTGACTAACACTAAACTATACCTTTCACAAATCACTCACCTAACAAAAATCTTCGTTACTCGAACTACTGCAATACAGCGAGCGCCACTACTGCCAGCTAAATAAAAGATTCAAATTACTGAAGGCACTAACTATTGATAGGCATAGTTAGCAAATGAAAGATTTTGATAGAGAACAAACAATGTATTTACCTTAATAGTGTTCAAAAGTCATAATATATATAGCAGTTCATGACATCCAGTCTTACAAATTTACTGTCTCTGATGGACACACGTCCAGATCATCCGCTCTCAAATCGCCGCCATCTCTCTCCCCACATCCACCACTGCTGGTGGCTCACCTCCAACTGCACAATGCTACGCGCTGTTAACAGCCAACTGCCCAACGCTACAATGGCGAGTATTACAACAATGCCAACCAGCCACAGACTGCACACAGCACAGCCAGTGATTTTCATACAGAGCGCTAAGTGGCGGCGGCGTTACCAATATAAGAACCTAAACAGCCTACTTACATAGCCCCCATGCTCCCCACAAAAAATTTTACAAATTGTTTTGGGCAGTGGCCAATAATGATTTGATAAAATTTTTCATAATTACAATAACAAAGATATCAAATGCACACACTTATTGATACTTTGTTGGTCAAAAGCTAAAATTTTCACACAGTCCCATAAAGACAGTCCTGATCGTTCATCACAGTAAAATAGCAGTGTTTTACTCAACGTCTGAGCAGTAAAAGAAAATGCACACGGAAGTAGTGGATTTCCATGCAGTCTTGAAGAAGTAGTGTTGTCCTTTCAATGGAAAGACAGTGCTGTCTCTTGACATGCAGACAGGTAATGGGCCACAACAGAGCAAACCCACAGCAGAGTCAGTCGAAGTTTTGAAGGATATTGGTAGGTAGGTCGTCACAGAGCAGACCCACTGTATTCCTGGTAGAGGTTACGGTATTGGTGGGCCACCAGAGTTGCAGACCCACTGTAGTCCTTGTAAAGATAATGGTATTGGTGGACCATCAAAGATGCAGTCCCGCTATAGTCCTTGTAGAGACTAGAGAGCAGCCATCTGTTGCGACTGTGCAGGTGCACAATCACCATCGAAAAGTCTTGCGGAAAATATAGCAAGTCCATAAACCACCAATTGTGCACTCACAAAGTTTTTGGAATTGTCCTTAGAACCAGCAATGCTGTTAATCAGTCCCTTGTTGAATTATCAACACACGTCAAAACACTAACAGTCCTCTTTTTTTTCACATATTGTGCATCTACTATGACCAACAGAAATATGTGCAGCGAAATGAATGCTTACAAGTTAATTTGATGAACTCGTGTCAATTACAATTTTATAACATGAGAATCCAATAACAAAGGTACAAAATACATCATTAAAGAACATAACAATACAGATAACATTTGTAGTAATACGGGCTTTACAAAAGAATCGAAATAACATATACATCAGTGTTACAGGAATTACGACATAAGTACACACGTAAAAGATCAGAATAACTTTTGAAACATCAACTTCACACAAGAGTAACAAAACAGAACAGATAAATAATGTCTAAACATCTTTACAAAGTAAATAACACAGTATTAGAAAAATTCTACAACATAACTCCATCAGCTAAACACATAAAGACAGGAAGAACACAAATACACAAGGGTACACAAACACATAGCGGAAAAAAACAAAAGGAAAGGACAGGGTTTGTTTCACTGCAGTATTTTCCAAACAAAACTTTCTTTACGTTTTGGAGATCTCCCTTCATTCATCATTATTCCCAAAAGGTCCTATCTATACCTGCTTTCTGTGCTTTTTTCGTATAACTTCTCAATGCATTTTTTCCAATTCATCGCAACTCATTCTCTTATATAGTCTACCCCCTCTTAAGCTAACTTAAATCTACTGAGTTCAGATATATACACCAAGGGACGAGGCAATGCAGCAAAACATAACAAATTAACACAAACAGCAATGACAAAAAAATGCAAATTGGCAAAGCAAGCAGCAGTAAATGTAATAACTTATATCTAAACATGACAAACCCACAAGCAGAAGAAATAGTACACTAAAGACAACAATGCAGATAAGGGAAATGTCTATTCACATCTTAATGTCTATATCATTAAAGTGGTGCACCACAAGAAGTTATTCTACCAAAAAAATTACCAAGTAGTTGAAAAGAAAATTATGTATGCAAGTCCTGTGAAGGGAAATGTCTTTTTGTGCTTCTTCGTTTTTTTTTTTTGAGTAGATCATAAATTTTATTATTTACTGGATCTGTAGGCTTAAAATATCTATATTAGTACATCTATAAAATTTTATTTTAACCAACGCTGCAGTGCAGCTAGAAACTAGATATTAAACAAAATGAGCAATCTCTCAACTACAAAGACAATAGATATAAAATGTTTCTCATCATTTCATTACGAATTTTAGTAAGTATCATAAATTACGAGCTCACCAGTGTAATCATATGTTTTCAAGTTTGAGCGTGTCGCATTTGCGATGCTTTCTACAAAGGAATGTCAATAGCGAGGATAATGGCCACATTTTTTTTTCTCCACCTGTGCCTCAGAAAGGCACACACTAATGGCTTTTTTCCAGGCGACTGTCACGCAGCTGGGTGCTTACAGGGCATTACATCAAGGTGACCTACCTTCCTTACCGAAATATTTACGACACCAGTTTGCACTACAGTGACAGTCTCATATAAAAATTTTCAAAGGTCGAGAAGTTGCGTTGCAAATGTGTAGAAACAAAATCCTATGAATATAACAGTGCCCAAAAAATGTTCGCCGGCATTGTGATACATTCACCCAGTTACAAACATTTCATAACTCTTAAAGTATGATTCTTGGTTTCCATCATCCTTTTTCACATATCAGAGACCCTAACCACTATTCATTACTCCTTACTTTATTACACATATACATATTCGTCGACATTCTTCAATATTTGATCATTATAAATACATAGCATAATCAGATTCCTCATACAGCATCAGCTTATTGATCATAAACATACCTCAAAAGCATAATACTCATTGTCATCGTAATAATATCATAAAACCTAAGCCAAATCTCAAAAACGTCGTAGCTTTCTGCAATAATTTCAAAACCTAAAAAAAAAATTCCCTGCTCATTTCAATAGTGTCATCTACCTCAAACGTACTTTAAAAATCATGATCCCATAACAAATACATCATCAAAGCTCTCATAGTATCACAATGGTTCTGAAATAAATATGAACAGTTCACAAAGTACAGACAAAATACAATTTCGTAAGTGTGAAGTTATCCAACTGTGTAATTACGCAAACATCTGTCACTGATGTAGTAAAAATATGTTTGCTTCTCTGTTAAAATAATCAAATAGCTGTGTAATTTATGTGTTAGAGAAATATGGTACCGATGTGTAAAGTTGTATAAGCAAATACCATATTAGCTAGGGCTCCTTGTGCGTGCCAAACACATGGTACACAAAGTAAGCATGTACACCCCCCCCCCCCCAGGTGTTACAGAATACAGCAATGGATTGAAATGTATCACGGAAAACCTTTGTATCTTTGTAATTCCAAAATCTTTAAAAATAAATGTTTTAAGTACAAAATTAATCACTCAAATGCGTGTCCTGTAGCGCTAAACTGTGCGTCTTGTTGTAAGATTATCACTGTGGAAGTGTCGTAGCTATCGTCCTCTGTAAGCAAATTTCTGCTGAAATCAATGTACTTACCTCATCATAAACGAAAGTGAAATGCTTTGCATATAGATATCGTAGTTATTACGTACCTTACCGTGATCAAGAAAGTACTACACTGTAACGTATTGTTGTGCTACAAAAAAAGCTGTCTCATTGTAGCTATACCACAAAATTTACTACTAAAACATGTTTTACTTTCCAGATGAATTCAGAAAAACTGTACAGATATAAAACAGAGACACCGCAAAAGCAACATTGTAAATGGTCACTCTTTAGTAGCGTCGTGATAAAATCGTGTAGCTGTCACATAAACTAACCACTGTGTCATCTGGTATCTCACAGAAAGTACTTTAAATCCAGAACGTATTTTCAAGTAAACCAAAATGTTGCATTAAAATCTCATTAGCAGTGCCAGTATATGTTCTAAGTTTGTAAGCCTGATAGTCGTTCCGTAATCGTGCAACTAACAAGCAAGAATGTACAAATAACAACACTGTGTCGTCTGTTCACTATAACAATGCATTCGTAATTTCTGTTTAAAAATGTTCCCTAGGTCCTAGGCTGGATAGTGAACTTCAAAACATTGTTGCATGTTAACAGTTTCTCAGTGTGACAAATTGTACTAGTAGTGTGGAGTGAAAAGTTTTATGGCAAAGACTAAGTTAAAAAACAGATTATCTTTCAATAAACGGTTTTACATGCGAAATGTAGTGTAAACCTTTACTCTTCCTAATACGCAGAGTTTCAACTTCAACGCAATTATCATGTGGTATACGTCGGATTCTGTAAGGTCCATTGTAAACTAGAAAGAATTTGTGACTTAAGTGTTTCATCTTATGTGACAATGAATGAGCTTTAATGAGAACTTTCTGACCAATATATAATTTCTTTGCATTTGCTTTACCGTGTAGTTTTCTCCTTTTGTCTGCTGAAGATTTTATATTTTTAATAGCCAAATCAATTATGTCTTTGTGTCGAAGTTTACGTGTATTCGGAAAAGGTACAAGCTCTCTGATTCTGTTCGATGGTTCTTCATTCGTCAGTACAAGAGTAGGTGGTAAAGCAGTAGAGTCATGAGGCATTTCATTCAGCACGTTTTGAAATAAGTGTAAATTATCTGTCCCAATTCTGATGCTTTCTGTGACAATAAAGTCTGCAAAGCTTATTGATTTCTTTCATAATCCGTTCAGACAGGTTACAATGTGGTGAGTACAATGACATAAAAACAGGTTTGATTTTATGGTTTCGAAGCATTCGTGACCAAACAGCAGATCTGAATTGCGGTCCGTTATCTGAAATGACTTTACTAACGTGTCCAACTCCACGTAAGAAATTTTTAACAAAGGCGTTGGATACAGACCGTCCAGTGGCTTTACGTAACGGAGTGAAAGAAACAGATTTTGAAGTAAGTTCAACAGCGACTAGAACGCACGAAAATCCATTCGATGTTCTGACAAGGGGTCCCAAGAGATCAACAGCAGCAAATTCTTTTAATTTAGAAGGAATAATAGGAAACAACGGAGCACGCTGTGAGACAGTAGATGGTTTAGCCTTTTAACAAAGTTTACAAATAGACAAGACTCTTCGAATTCTCTTTTCCATATTGTTAAAATAACAAGTCGTCCGAAGAATATGATAATATTTTCGTGGACCAAAATGTGCATAACTGAAATGAATGTACCAAATGAGCTTATTAACAAAATTGTCAGGAATGCAAAGTACCCATAGCTTGTCATCAACAGTGCAGCGTTTGAACAGTATGTTGTTTCTAACCAGATAATAATGCCGAATCTGTGTGTGTGTCTTTTCATGCCATTCACTTTTGATGTCTTTCCAAATCGGATCTTTATTTTGTTCATGAGCAATTTCCTTTAAAGATGTGGTGATGAAGTTTTCAAAGGCGACTTTCTGAATGTAAAGAATACTGACATTTTTCTCGAGGTTGCCTTCTGTGTTACTTTTCTCAAGCCCAGCCGATGCGCGTGACAGTGCGTCCGCAACAATGTTCTCCTTGCCGGGAATGTAGACTACTGTGAAGTGGAATTCTTGCAGAAACAATGCCCATCCTTTTAACCTGTCATGATTTAATTTTGAAGACATAAGAAATTGTAATGCACGATGACCACTGTATACTTTTACGTGCTTACCAGAAAGAAAGAAACGGAACTTGTTAAATGCCCTAACGATAGCTAAGGCTTCCAATTCAGTAACGGAATAATTTTTTTTTCAGATTTTGTTAGCACTCGGCTAGCAAAAGCAATGGTTTTCTGAACAGTAGTGTCATTTTCTATGGTTTCTTGAAATAAATGGGCACAAAGACCGACTTTAGAAGAATCCGTGCTAAGGCAGAAATCTTGTGACAGATCTGGATGAGCTAGTATTGGCGCGTTAAGTAGCGATTCTTTCAAACAATTGAATTCCAACTGTGCTTGTTAGTCCGAGTTCCAAATAGTATTTTTTCCAGTGAGAGAACAAAGTTTTGGTGTTACTAGAATTTGCATATTCAGAAAACGACGGTAAAAATTTACGAGACCTAGAAAACTGCAGACTTGTTTTTTTGTGGATGGAACTGGAATGGCTCTGATTGCTTCTAACTTTTCAGGATCCGGCTGAATGCCTTCAGAAGAAATAATATGTCCCAAAAACCTCACCTTTGACCTACCGAATTCAGACTTTTCCAAGTTAACTGTAATTCCAGATTCTGCAAAAAAACGTAACAAATTGTTGAGGACGCAATCATGTTGTTCCCATGAGGCTTCTGCTATTAGAATATCATCCACATATAAGGTGATGTGACGTTTTAAGAACTCAGGTAATATGGAATTTGGCCCGCGAATGAACGCTGCCGAAGGAATGTTCAAACCAAAAGGAAGTTTCCGAAATTGATAACAAACGCCGAAACAAAAGAAAGCTGTGTATTTTCTACTTTCTGGATGAAGTTCGATCTGATAAAAGCTGGATCTGAGATCAATAGAAGACAACACTTTTACACCATTAAAATTTTGAAGAAGTTCTTCCATCGTTTGCGGCCTGTCTGTTTCAGGAATGATGATAGTATTGATTTGTCTCGAATCTAAGACAACTCTGATCGATCCATTTTTCTTCTCAACAACATGTAATGGATTGTTGTATGAGCTTACTGCAGGCTCAATAATGCCTTGTCAAGCATAGATTGTATTTCTTTTCTAAGACGTTCCCTGTAATGTGCTGGAATTACGTATGGTCTAACACAAAATTTAGTATGCTCACGAACACGAAATTGGTATCGAAACTCCTTGATTGTTCCTGTTTTGTGAGTAAAAACTGTGGAACGTGCTTGTAAAATTTCAAAAAGGTCTTGCCTATCAGTGTCATTACAATTCTCAATTGTTTGAATTTTATTCTGAATTAACTCATCAGTGTCAAATAAGCCGTCGATATCATCCATGTCAGTACTTGCAGAGTGATTGTTAGTGTCAAGTTTCGTCGAAAATTCCGAACTGTTGTCTAACAGGAGGTAAAGCCGATTAATTTCTTCATCATGGTTTGAGAGCCAATCTTCAAATTTCAAAGCTATTGACTTACCTTCCTTCTCTAAACTTATTTCAGCACCGTGAAAGTTAAAGATTGCTTTGTATTCATTCAAAAAGTCTACTCCCAATATAATTTCCGTCGACAATAATGGAACAATAAGAAAGTTCATAGAGAAGCTGTGACTTTGACAAAAGAATTCTAAGTTGGTTTGTTGGCGTACATCTACACTTTTTCCAAAAATTGCACGTTGTAATTTAATCTTACGTAAAGGAAGTGTGGGGCAATCGTTCGATTTGTTGCATTTGCTACAAGCTGTTTCATTAATTACTGAAATGGGACTGCCAGTGTCAAGTACTGACATAAATTTTACGTCATTTACTGTAATGTGAATCACAGGATATGCAATGTTGTTATGTTTTACGTCGTGTTCCTGGAGTAAGATGTCCCTAATGTCTTCCATTTTTACGTAATTACTAGCTACGGCAGCTGCGTCGTCAGTTTCATAAGTACGTTCTGTGGCTGCCAGCGGTATGAGTCATTGCCTATTGTCTCTTTGATGGCGCGCGTCGTTATTGGGATTTGGAGACATAACTTCTACGAATTCACCTTGTCGAGAGGGCCCTGCCCTGTTTGAATCCCGCCAGTTCTGATGAAATTCAGGTCTGTCGTTACGATCATATCGTCTGTCGTCATGTCGGTAGATTCCATAGTTTCTCCCTTGTCGGTCACGTGGTGGAGAATTTCTCCCAGAATCGTAACTGTGCGCTGGATCGTTGTGTCTAAAGTTATTCTGTCTCCCTTGATAATAATTATTTTGGTTCCCATATTGTCTGTTTCTCTGATTGTCTCTGTGATAGTCACTACCACGGAGAGGTGATCTTTCCCTGTAATTATTACTACTCTGCCAATGGTTGTCATATGGGTGGTGTCTGTTTTGGTCACGATTTGTGTTGTGAGAATAGCCTTGTCATGTCCAGTTATTATTTCTTTCATCGCGGAATTGCAACGGATGTGACCTGTAATTGTTGTGTTCCTGTTTTCGCGTTCCGCGATTGTCAGTGTCAATTTCTAATTCTTGTAAGAGTCCTTGAAAAGCTTCAATGTCGTCTTTGCAACGTCCTGCCAAAATAATATGTCGTAAATGTTCAGGTAATTTGATTTAGCAAATGCGGATGAGTTCTGAGGGGCTGTATGGGTTTGTCAGGTACTGATTCTTGTGCAACATGTCTTCAAAATATTTCACAAGACTGGAAAATTGAGATTGTTCGAAATGTTTCATCATTATGATGCTATGTTTTACTCAGTCTTGTGTAGCTTTAGACCAATATGCTGAGAGGAAGGCATGATAAAATTCTCCTTCACTGTGACAATCGTGAGTGACCGATCGCATTCTTTCAGCTGGTTCATTCTCTAAGTAGCCACACATAAATTCTAATCTGTGCTCTAATGACCAGTTGTGAGAAAAACAATGAGAGAATTGATGGAGCGACGCTTGTGTATGAATGTCGTTGCCAGAATTCTTAAATGTTTTGAATTTACGTGTAGTAAAGAACAGCTTACAGTCAAAATCATTGTGTCGGCGAGTCGCATATCGGTCATTGTTACGTCGTGTCGGCGGTTCCATCTCAAAATTCGGTGCACCTTGCCAATTTCTTTCATAATTTCCGAAATGCTCTGTGTTATTATTTTGTGGCTTTTCCGTATTTCTAAGTTCCTCTTCCCGTGTTGGAGCACGAGTGTCCTCTGAAATATGTAATTTTTGTATTACTTGTGCCAACTGATCTTGTACTTCCCGGATTTCTCTTTTGTGTTGCGTATTAATTTGACTCTGATTTTGTTTGAATTTCTTAATTTGTTCATACTCTTCTGTGTCAGTTATGGCTACAGGTCTTGTGTCATTCAGATCATCATCTACCTTTGTAGGTAAGATAGTGAACTGGTCCGAAAGTTCGGCTACTTTCTCCGATAGTGTACTTATTTCCTCAATGTGTTTTTCTGAACCAAGTTTCAGAGTGTCCATTTGTGTTGAAATCGTATCTACTGTGTCCTTTAAGTTTTCCAGAGTTTTTGCAAGTAGCGTAACCGAATTGGTAGATGGAACTGAGTCAATTTTAGCTTGCAAGGGCTCATGATTTTCATGAACAACAGTTTGCGGTTCTTTTATGGCTGCTTCGTGATTCCGTAATGTATTTTCATGCCGCGAAGAAATAGGTTGGAAATGCTCACAAATTTGTGTTTTTGCGTCATTACAGACTTTTTGACATTTCTATTCGATTTTATGTAATTCAGTAGCTAAATCTTCACGTGTTTGTTCAAGCGTGGTGTGAAGATTTTGTTCCACTGCGTATAACTGTTGCTGTGTTTGTCTCTGGTGTTGTTCCATTGTGTCTAACTTTTGAAGATTTTGTTCCATTGTGTGTAACTTTTGAAGATTTTGTTCCATTGTGTCTAACTTTTGTAGCCTTTGTCCCATTTGTTGCATTAACTGTAATAACAATGCACTGGTGTCTGAAACATGTTCCTCAGTGCTTTTTGGCAGTGAAGTTGCACCGGCAACATTCACATTTTGGCAAGCAGAAAATGTGTCTTGACTTATTCGAGAAAATGGTGAGGACCCAAAACCTGAATCTGCAGTATTTGCAAGATTGTGTCCTGTCATTCCTTATTCCTGAGGTGGGCTGTTGCCGACCGATCGATCGATAATGCTTCCTTGTTCACTAATTGTTTCACTGTCTACACCATTGTTTGCCGCCCGCTCCATTTCCCTATGCACAATTACCAAATTACTATGTTGAACATTAGTTAATTCATTACACGGTGGCGCTAACACACTGCTTTCGTCTTCACTGTTATTTCTCAGTTTACTTTGGAGCCTAGTATTACGTTTTTCACACGCCATTATTGTCACAATCTTTCACACAACAACACAGAAAAGCACAATTTGAAGATCAAAATAAGAAAACACATAACATAGCACTGAAAATACACTCCTGGAAATTGAAATAAGAACACCGTGAATTCATTGTCTCAGGAAGGGGAAACTTTATTGACACATTCCTGGGGTCAGATACATCACATGATCACACTGACAGAACCACAGGCACATAGACACAGGCAACAGAGCATGCACAATGTCGGCACTAGTACAGTGTATATCCACCTTTCGTAGCAATGCAGGCTGCTATTCTCCCATGGAGACGATCGTAGAGATGCTGGATGTAGTCCTGTGGAACGGCTTGCCATGCCATTTCCACCTGGCGCCTCAGTTGGACCAGCGTTCGTGCTGGACGTGCAGACCGCGTGAGACGACACTTCATCCAGTCCAAAACATGCTAAATGGGGGACAGATCTGGAGATCTTTCTGGCCAGGGTAGTTGACTTACACCTTCTAGAGCGCGTTGGGTGGCACGGGATACATGCGGACGTGCATTGTCCTGTTGGAACAGCAAGTTCCCTTGCCGGTCTAGGAATGGTAGAACGATGGGTTCGATGACGGTTTGGATGTACCGTGCACTATTCAGTGTCCCCTCGACAATCACCAGTGGTGTACGGCCAGTGTAGGAGATCGCTCCCCACACCATGATGCCGGGTGTTCGCCCTGTGTGCCTTGGTCGAATGCAGTCCTGATTGTCACGCTCTCCTGCACGGCGCCAAACACGCATACGACCATCATTGGCACCAAGGCAGAAGCGACTCTCATCGCTGAAGACGACACGTCTCCATTCGTCCCTCCATTCACGCCTGTCGCGACACCACTGGAGGCGGGCTGCACGATGTTGGGGCGTGAGCGGAAGACGGCCTAAAGGTGTGCGGGACTGTAGCCCAGCTTCATGGAGACGGTTGCGAATGGTCCTCGCCGATACCCCAGGAGTAATAGTGTCCCTAATTTGCTGGGAAGTGGCGGTGCGGTCCCCTACGGCACTGCGTAGGATCCTACGGTCTTGGCGTGCATCCGTGCGTCGCTGCGGTCCGGTCCCAGTTCGACGGGCACGTGCACCTTCCGCCGACCACTGGCGACAACATCGATGTACTGTGGAGACCTCACGCCCCACGTGTTGAGCAATTCGGCGGTACGTCCACCCGGCCTCCCGCATGCCCACTATACGCCCTCGCTCAAAGTCCGTCAACTGCACATACGGTTCACGTCCACGCTGTCGCGGCATGCTACCAGTGTTAAAGACTGCGATGGAGCTCCGTATGCCACGGCAAACTGGCTGACACTGACGGCGGCGGTGCACAAGTGCTGCGTAGCTAGCGCCATTCGACGGCCAACACCGCGGTTCCTGGTGTGTCCGCTGTGCCGTGCGTGTGATCATTGCTTGTACAGCCCTCTCGCAGTGTCCGGAGCAAGTATGGTGGGTCTGACACACCGGTGTCAATGTGTTCTTTTTTCCATTTCCAAGAGTGTAATATCTAGTTAATTGCGAGCACAGCGGCGAAATACTTGGTGCAAATCTACGTTCATGCCACAACTGTTTTACTGTACAACAATGAAAGACTGCAACTACAAAGGAGATTCTCTCTACAATTATGCGCTAGCAATAAACAAAAGCTACACTAATTACACAAACTACAAGAAAAAATCAGAAAATTCCAGTGAGGTATCCTGGCAGGGTCGCCATATGAAACGACCCATTTGAACAATTATACGTGACTGTGCTTAAACTGACACAAAATATTTTTAGCGCAACGGAATCTGACTTTCAATAATCCCTACAAAACAATGGCCCTGACTAACATTAAACTATGCCTGTCACAAATCACTCACCTAACAAAAATCTTCGTTACTCGATCTACTGCAATACAGCGAGCGCCACTACTGCCAGCTAAATAAAAGATTCAAACTAGTGAAGGCACTAACTACTGATAGGCACAGTTAGCAAATGAAAGATTTTGATAGAGAACAAACAATGTATTTACCTTAATAGTGCTCAAAAGTCATAATATATATAACAGTTCATGACATCCAGTCTTACAAATGTAGTGTCTGTGATGGATACACGTCCAGATCATTGGCTTTCAAATTTCCGCCATCTCTCTCCCCACATCCACCACTGCTGGTGCCTAACCTCCAACTGCGCAACGCTACGCACTGTTAATAGCCAACTGCCCAACGCTACAATGGCGAGTATTACAACAATGCCAACCAGCCACAGACTGCACACAGCACAGCCAGTGATTTTCATACAGAGCGCTGTGTGGCGGCGGCGTTAGCAATATAAGAACCTAAACAGCCTACAATGCTTTAACCCCTAATTTTAATCCCACCCTTGTAACTTTCTTTTGTTTATGTGATTCCTTCATCGATGTACTGATTGAAGGCCTTTGTGTGACACCATTTTTAATCCACGCACTTCGGTCTTGCTCTTCCATTCTTATTTGTTCCTCATTCTCTTGTACAGATTATATGTTACCCATCCTTCACTATACCTTCTTCCTATTTTTCTGAGAATTTTGAACGTCTTGTACCATTTTATTTTGTGGTGTGCTTATTCTAAGTGCCGGTAGTTTCAGTCGTGGTGAGACAAAGCTGCCAGACAGAATAAAAGCCGGCCGGAGTAGCCGAGCGGTTCTAGGCGCTTCAGTCTGGAACCGCGCGACCGCTACGGTCGTAGGTTCGAATCACGCCTCGGCATGGATGGGGGTGATGTCCTTGGGTTAGTTAGGTTTAAGTAGTTCTAAGTTCTAGGGGACTGATGTCCTCAGATGTTAAGTCCCATAGTGCTCAGAGCCATTTCATTTTCATTTTCTTGTTCTAAGTCAACAAAACCCATGAAAGTGTCTTGATTTTTCTTAAGTTTTGCTTCCATTCACAGTATTAGAAACACATATAACATATACTAATGAACCAAAACATTATGATCATCTGCTTAATAGCTTATTTGTCCGTCTTTGGAACGAAATACATCGCTGATTCTGCGTATCAGGGATCCGACAGTATCTTGTAGGTTTGTACAGGTATGTGGGATTGTACAGAGGTCAAGTAATGCGAGTAAATAACGGCCGCTGTTTTGAGTATATGGTGATGAAACCCGATAGCGACCCAGATGGGTCCCACAGGATTTACATCAAGCGAATTTGGTCGCCGAGACACCACTATAATGCTCCTCTAAACCACTGTAGCACTGTCTAGCTCCGAGACGGGGACAATTATACTATTGAAAGATGACATCTCCGTCGGAGGAGACATCAAGCACGAAGGGCTCCAGGTGGTTCGCAGCTGTCAGTGTGTCTTCGATTACTACCACAGGTCGCATGCAAGAACAGGCGAATGTCTTCCATAGCATAATACTGCTGCCGCCAACCTGCGTCCGTGGCGCGCTGCACGTTTCGAGCCGTCGTTCACCTCGATGACGGTGTTTGTGGAAACGACCACCGACGTAATGTAGCACAAATGTGATCCACCCGAAGAACCGACATGTTTCTATTGATCGACGGTCGAATCCCGATGGTCACTGCAATCGTAAATGACGATGTTGTTGCGTCAACATGTCAGCACATAGGTGTGGTCTCCTGCCGAGGTCCATGTTCAACACGAACAGTGATGCTCACGACAGTAGCACGTGAACATACGACCAGCTTCGCCGAGGTACTCGTTCACAGGCTTTGCACAATAATAACCTGCGCATTGTCAAAATGGCTTATGTCACTGGATTTCCCCATTTGCAGCCCATATCTTCTAGGGTGATTCCACGTCCCCTCTGCTTCGGTTGCATACTTTCGTTGCCGCGTTACATGCCCGCAACGCCATCAGGCAAAATGCAACTTCGTGGTGGCCAGTGGTCATAATGTTTTGGCTCCTCAGTGTATGGAGGTCTTTTTTGGAGATTTTGTATTAGTTTTTCGTTTCATCCTTTCACAGAGAATGTAACAATTAAACCTGGTTAATTCACCATTACACTGCAGTTAAGAAATAAAGTTCCTAAGTAAAAAAAAAATTATCTGCATTATTGAAGTGTGATATAAATGCTTGAACTTGTCCTTTTGACAAATGAATTTATTTCGTTGTTTAACCACACAATTTCACCTGTTTTACATATATTTGGCTGTGTTCGCTGCCTGTACCAGTTGTATACTGTCCTTGGACCCTGCACATGTCACTCTGAATACTTTGCTAGCAATTTTATTGCTTGTACAGTTGTTAGGTAAAGATGTCTAAACATTTTACATCAGCTTTACTACAGACAATTAAAGTACAGCATCGGAACTCAACCACCTATTTAACTTTACTACGGCATTAGCTTCTTAACGATGTCCAGCATTAATTCTAGGCCTGTAACTACATAGCTGTAGCAAACTGCAGTGGTGAAGATTTCCTACAGCACCAGGAGTAGAACGGGTTACTGCCGTTCAGGTGGCATTACACTACCATGGAATATCGGGGGCGGAGTTCATTAGGAGAACGTATTATATGGTGTACCTTCATAGAACAAAACTGTTGCATCACAGTTATATACTGAAAAAGAAGAAAAACGTACTATGTTACAGACAAATTTCCACGGTAAATGATAACAGCCAAACAGTTGCAGGATAATGACCGATTGAAATCCTTGACCACGGTTTCGGTATATCTAAATATAACTTCATCAGAAGCAAAAATGCACCTGAACAGGAAGAAACCTTCATTAGCAAAAAGCTTAGCACCATAACTGAGATAGAAGAAAACAGCAAACACTTATAGCTTTAAGTAACCGTCAAATAATAGCTTAAAACAAAGAGTGACTCACACTATTGGGGCACGGGAAGAACTTGACACTAAATCCGGAGTCTACAAAATTACTTGTAACGACTGCCCCAACTATTACGTTGGACAGATAGGTAGACCCATTACAGTAAGATATAAAGAACACATGCTAGGTAAAAATGGGGAAAACGTGTACAATTCCACGTTTGCTGAACATCTATTGCTCTTACAGCATACGCCACGTAAACTGGATGACGTAGAATTGTTCACGCAGTGAGTAATGATTACAAACTGGACCTGTTCGAGGAATTAGAATTTCCTAAGATCTAACTGAAAAAGATGGATTTATTCTTAACGAACAGGTGTAGCTTGGAAACAAAAATTTTATGGCAGTTTCAAACTCCTCCTTGCTCTAACGTAATATAGTCTGGCTGACTAGAAGCTAATTTTCTTGTCTGTTGATGCTATTGAGGTGCTCCTTTCCTGTCTTGTTGGGATCTTACGTATTTTTGATGTTGTTGTTCGCGGTTTTCGATGTGTATGTGTGGTTTAAATGATTCTGTTATGTTTTTTATTCACGGCGACAGATGGTTTCGATTTACTACAACATTTTGTTAGTTTTCGCTAGTATGTACCGTAGTCTTTAATTTGCGCTAGATTCTGGCGCATAACACTACTGCCCTCTCTCATTAGATGTTTTCCTTAGCGCAAGTTTCACCTGCTTGACACTAGGACACAGGCAAATTGGTTTCATATTTTCTGTTGTATGTAGGTGTTTTAAATGGTTCTGATATGTTTTATTTATTAAGATAGAGGGTTTGAATTAGCACAACCTTTAAAATTTTGATGCGCATGAGAGTGTATCCCTGGGTTTTAATGTACGCGGGTGTCTCGCGCATACCACAAGTGCCCTCTCTCGGTGAAACTGTCTGCCCTGGTGCTTCCACACCCTCTTCACTAGTTCACAGGCTGAGTACTAGGCTGTACAGATGGAGCTGATATTTTAACTACTGACGATGCCTTTGGCACGATTGTTTTATGTATTTCCACTGTGGGATGTGATTTTAGTAAGTGACTAAAAGTTTTTGTGCTCGTAATGTTTTGGTAATTTTCACGGCTACTTAAAGCTATAAGCGTTTTTTTTTTCTTTTTTTCAGTTATGGGCTAAGTTTTTTTTCCAATGAAGGTGTCTTCCTGTTCATGTGTATTTTTGTTTCTGATGAAGGTATATTTAGATATACCGAAAGCGTGGTCAAGGATTTCAATGAATCTTTATCCTGCAACTGTTTGGCTGTTATCGTTTACTGTGAAGATTTTCAACAGTTGCTGCTTCAGCCATGTTTAAAATTTTGAAATTACAGAGAAATATTAAAGTAAAGAAAAGGATAAAGGTAGTAATAGGAAGAGATAGACCATATTTGGAAGATAGGTTTCTATTGTAAAAATAATATTCATTTCCTGTAATACGAAACTTGTATAAGCATTTTGTAAAGTACAGAAGCAGTATTACGTCACAATGTGGCCTGAGAACCATCTTGTACTGTCGACAACGGCGTTAACAAGGGTTAGACTCCGAACAGAACTATAACTTATTTGCTTCTCATAGATGAAAATCACATTAACTAACAGTTGACAGTATTACAAACAGTACAGAATCCGATTAACGCTCTGTAAAATTGACATTTATTCAACTAAACTATTCACCGACATATGTTGAGACAAACGACCGCCATGCTCTCTATAAAAGTACAAATTGGGAATAAGCGAGATAATTTGTAGTGAGGAGATATAGTACAAAAGACAACGGACACAATGCAGTAGTACCTTTAAATTTTCTGAAAACTTTGGGCTACATTTTTATTGAGTTTTCGTAAAAATTTGGGAATTCTATGGGTAAATTTTTTTGATTCAGTCTTCGTACTTCACACAACACGTCGTTCACAGAGCTATGCAGTTTGCGACAAATAATGTAAGGGCAAAGGCATCATTTTTTCTTCTCATACAAGCCAAGGAAACTAGGTTGCCATACATAATTGGGATGAAAAATTATCTAAAGTAATTTACGTAACATAGCCCTGAATGCTACAAGGGCTGCAATATCAGTCATGGTGTTATGTAAGGGGCTGCCACATAAGGATTCACGAATCAGATAAGACGATGCACTATATTCCAGTAGAATCTAGACGACATAGGAATGATATAATTCGTAATGGTATGATAAACTTATATTTACGAAAACTTGTCGAACATTTCTCACAGATAATGACTGCGTTCAGCCAGCGACACTGGACCACAGAGAGTTCTTTTCCGTAGAAGAGGTGGAATCATAGCTACAGTAGTTAATGTTTGCTTATTTCTCTGTTGATGAGACACAATGCATTTTCAGAACGATAAGATAAATTTTTAAAAACTTTAATACGTCTATGTTCGTCCAAGAACCGGTAAGATAAATCACCATTATCTCTTATTACTAATTCATACACAGTTCGTAGCGAAAGTTCCAACTTGTCACTGTTCGGGTAGTTTACTAGTAAAATATGATTATGAATACGGAAAAATGTTGCTGGAATGGTCTTTGACATAAGGCAAAATTGACAAAATGACATAAGAAAACTGTAGTGGTGAAACGTCCCCTTTTGAACAATTATACCAGACTGTGCTTAAACTGACACACAATATTTTTAGCGCAACGCAGTCTGACTTTCAATAACCCCTACAAAAGAATGGCCCTGATTAACATTAACCTATACCTTTCACAAATCACTTACCTCACAAAAATCTTCGTTACTCGAACTACTGCAATACCGCGAGCGCCACTACTGCCAGCTAAATAAAAGATTCAAACTACGGAAGGCACTAACTACTGATAGGCATAGTTAGCAAATGAAAGATTTTAATAGAGAACAAACAATATATTTACCTTAATAGTGTTGAAAACTCATAATATACATAGCAGTTCATGACATCCAGTGTTACAAATTTCAAAACTCAGCTATCTCTCTCCCCACATCCACCACTGCTGGCGGCTCACCTCCAACTGCGCAACGCTACGCGCTGTTAACATCCAGCTGCCCAACACTACAATGGCGAGTGTTACAACAATGCCAAGCAGCCACAGACTGCACACAGCATAGCCAGTGATTTTCATACAGAGCGCTACGTGGCGTCGCCAATAAGAAAACATAAACAGCCTACTTACAGTGGTGACGAAGAAACTTGATTCACTTGAACTGGATAACTAACGCATCCACTGACGGATTCAGAATGTCCTGCGTATTCCGGTACGTCGCGTAAATATTACAAATATTTGAAAT
Organism: Schistocerca serialis cubense; assembly: GCF_023864345.2. Classification (NCBI taxonomy): domain Eukaryota; kingdom Metazoa; phylum Arthropoda; class Insecta; order Orthoptera; family Acrididae; genus Schistocerca; species Schistocerca serialis. The sequence continues at coordinate 725,387,845 of NC_064641.1, forward strand.
GTTCGAATATACACGCAACTACTGCAGTAACACTTTTAAGTACGGGAAAATGTTCACTTAAACACGGGGAAAGACAAGAAAGCAAAAACATGAATATTCAGAAAATATCGTAAAATTTTCTAAAAAGTTAATGACGTGGGAAAGAACGTACATCGCTAAATTGGAGCAGCATGAAAAATTGCTATGAAGAAGAGTTTAACGACAGAATTAGTTTCCACTACAGGAAAGCTGACTGAAAATAGTCAAATTCGTTTAAATAACGTTTTAAGGCAGTACTTAAATTGGGATGTAACAGTGAGGAGTCGCAGAATTGTGGCAAAAAGAATTTTGTAATTAACTGTGTATCCAAACGAACTACGTGAAGTATTTACACAAGTTACTACTGTTTATGACGAGAAGGTCTTTCAGCAGAAAGAACGATTAGTATACAATGATCAGCCAGAACATTATGACAACTTACCTAGTTGCCGGTATGTCCGCCTTTGGCACGGATAACAGCGGCCATGCGTCGTAGCGTGGAAGAATGAGACTTTGGTAGGTCGCTGGACGCAGGTGGCACAACATACCGTAAATTCCGGGGAGGAGGCGATGAACTCTGACGCGACGTTCAATCACATCCCAGATATATTCGATCGGGTTCAGGTCTGGCGAGTTGGGACGCCAACATATCAATTTTCCCTCGCCACTGTGTTCCTCGAACCACTCCATCACTCTCCTGTCCTTGTGACACGGCGCATTATCTTGTTGAAAAATGCCACTGCTCTCAGGAAAAGTGATGGTCATGAAGGAGTGTACGTCGTCTGCAACCAGTGTACGATGCTCCTTGGCCGTCATGGTGCCGTACATGAGCTCCACTGGACCCATGGATGTCCACGTGAACGTTCCCCAGAGCACAACGGGGGTGCCGCCAGCTTGCCTCCCTCCCACAGTACAAGTGTCAAGGATCTGTTCCCCTGGAAGAAGGCGGATTCGCGCTTTCCCATTGGCTTGATAAAGAAGGTATGGGAATCCATCAGACAATGCAATGCTGTGTCACTGCGCCAACTTCCAGTGCCAATGGTCACGTGTCATTTTCAGTCGTAGTTGCCGATTACGTTGCGTTAACATTGGCACATGCACGGGTCGTAGGCTGCGGAGGCCCGTCATCAGGAGTGTACTCTGCCCAGCACTCAAGTTTGGAATTAGTTCCGCGAAAGTTTGCTGCCTGTCTTGTTTTACCTATATGCCCTGTCTAAGGCATCCGACATCAGTAATGAGGGGCGGCCGCCCAACCCCACGATACCTGAACGTGGTTTCACCTTGGTTTCGCCACGTAGTCAAGACACTCCCCTCAGCACTCCTCGAACATCCGACAGGTCGCGCTATTTCCGAAATGCTTGTGCCGAGACTCCGGGACATCACAGTCTGCCATCGGTCAAACTCAGACAGATCGCGCGCCTTCCCCATTCTACAAACGAACTGCACGCTCCCTGAAACTACACGCAACGTTCGTGTGTCTGACTAGAAGTCATTCCTCGCCAGATTACGCTGCTATCGCCTGGATGAATTTATATCGACATGAGGTCGGTGGTCGTAATGTTCTGGCTGATCAGTGTAAATGACTTAGCTGACGTAGTGTTGTTCCATATGGCGATGCCCGTGCTCCATACAGTAAACGCTGTTGTCCTCTTGGGAAATTACATTACAGCTTGGCTACAGTAGTTGCCCTTTACGGTGATGCACTTAAGTGTTCGGCGCGAACAACAAACTGTTTGCCAGTATCACCAAAGGTTAATTTGCAATGTTAAACACTTTGGTTCGTTTCTCACATACCTCATGGTCTATGTATCAACCAAAAAGGAAAACACTTTCCATAAAACGCAGTTTACTTCGCAGTCCTAATGTGACGTACAACAAACCCATTCAGGAGCAGGTGGCGAATAGTAAACAGCACACAAAACACATTTAAGTGTCTGATTCACAGTCTGTTACAACACAAAGAATAGTTCACATTTATTTCATCTTTCATTCTCATTTCTGAAAGGAGAGAGTGGACTGATGAGAGAGCTTATGCGATTTTCAGCCAAAAGTCTTGGTCCATTTATTTGCATATGAGGAGAAAGGAGCATTTTGAATTTATTGCTTTCTGATTTTCTTTTGATTTTGATTATTTTTTTGATTTGAGACGGGTAAATAATAATCACAGCATTCACCTACATCGTGATGGAAACCCCTCTATAAACTTACCTTGCGCTGTTTGGTAGATAGTTGATGAGTTTAGTTTGCCTTCCTTGGGTTTCTTGTAAGAAGTGGGTAATGCTGCTGGATAGTGTTGTTTGCCGTTCTACGTCGTTTTACTCTTCGTCTGCGTGGCGAGTAAGTGCACTGAAAATAGCTGCATTGAAAATAATTTTATCCTTAAGGAGTTTCGTCGCCGCTGTATTGGTACTTCATTTGTACAGTCCTATTTTACTAACAAGTTCGACGTGTCAGTATTTTAAAGGTTTTGTATGGACTATTTCACATATAATATCATCTAGCGTATATGTACTAGGTCTTGAAATTATACTATGGACACTTCTTTCTGTGCTACATGATCTTTATGTTTGGTCTTTGGTAGCCATCCAGACTGGCGCTACCTATGCGATACCGGTCTAATGACGGTCTAGCATGTACGACGAAATGTTTCATTTGAATGCGTCTTTTGACGATTAAAAAGTCCTAGTCGTCCTCTTGCTTCTGTATGTTGCCTCGCCGGCAATTTATATTCTATGCAATAATAGTACTGTAGCTTTCGCTTGTGAATCTGTCATTTAAAACTGTGCTGAGTCTTTGTACAGTTTGCGCTGGAGTATCGAAAGTGATTAGTTTATAATGTAGTTCAGGGTGTCACAATTAGTTATGGAGAGCGAGTTCTAGATTTAAAGGGATACTTATCTCAAGATGACGTGATTTAAAGGATTCGTGTTTAAAGGGACGCGATTTTCAAGCGACGCTATTTAAACGGTCAGTAGATTATCAGTGCTCCTACGAGGGCAGATAACAATCTTATCTCAAGGACGTCAGTGTCTGGTTGTACACTTGTGCTACTTATATTCAAGGTCATCATCCGCTCCCCTCCCCCTCCACCCTCCAGGAAACACCGGCTATTGATCAAGGTGACAGCGAACCCATGTCCGACTCAACTAATCTTCGGCGAGTGGACTGGTTATACTCAAGGTTATGACGTAACTTGAAACCGATCAAGAGTGGTACAATTTGTGGAAAACTCCACCTTCTCCCCCCCCCCCCCCTCAACGGACCGATAAGATACAAGCACCACCTTCCCCTCCTGCTTCTATAACTGTATTAGATGTTATGACGTAACTATAGTTGGAGTCAGGAATGATGGTCGAGTTTAGGCTTCTTTCCACACTTCCGTCATTTATTCTCCGACAGCCAATGAGCGTTCAGTATTTCTGAGGCTGTGTTGTGAATTTCGTAGGTAATGCGAGCATTAAACCTGATCGTAACGAATTGTTTAGTGAATTTCGATTCCATTTGAGTTGTCATCGCTGATTGTGCTGGTAAGTGATACATTCTGCATAAGCAAGCGAGAGACATAATTTGGAGGATATACGCTTCCTTCAAGCGAAAGCACATGCATGTGCGAACAGCAACTGTCGCTTGGATTTCTTGACGACAATGCAACCATTGTCCGTACATCGTAATGCTCGAACCGCCACCGTTTGTAGATCTGACTATATATACCGATCATGTGTGGTATAAAATTCTCGGGAAACCCCATCCCCTCCCATCCATACCCTTCTCTCCTGGACCAATAAGATACAAGCACCTACTCCCCACCACCTGCTTTTAAAACAAGAGCATTGCAGTGGGATGGTTCATTCTGGAGTTGTGCACTGTAGGGAGAGGATCAAGATGTGGCTATTTGTTAATATCATATTATATGTACTGTAATTACATTACGTCACATTACTCGAGGTCTACGGTGTGGGTATTTGCAAACAACAAATTAAGTTTAATATTACGTTGTATTCGTCATTCCAGGCACCAGCATAGACCACACCCAGGCAGATTTTTAACATTTTTCCTATTTCTCCTTATTTTCGACGTTTTCATGTATTTCCCCCATTCTGAAATTATTCGTATTACTTTCGTATTTTCTACAATTTGACATATTTTCCCAGGTACGTGAGTTTTGTCTCACTCCTCTCACGTCACATCAACGTAGCGTTACGTCATGTCACATCACGGCGCGTCACGTCGACGTCATGGCGCTATCTGACTATCACAAAGCAGCATGTGATCAAACTATTCCGAATTACTTATCATTGCTAAACCATCCTTACCTTAATAGTGTGTGGGTGACGTCGTATTGCATGTGTTAAAAACGACCGCGTTCGCCTGTTGGGAGAAATAATGACGTCACGACGCATTCCACAACATTAATGACGTCACAGCAAACAATTCTCAGGTTTGATGATTGCCAAACTTGCTTTAAATGTAAATGAATACCATTCCGCGGTCTATAAATCCTTGCTAAGCCACCAGTACATTACCAGATTGTGCGACGTCATAGTTTCTGTGTTAAAATGAGCGCGTTGTTAGAAATAATGACGCCACGATGAATTGATGGCGCCATAGCAAGTAGTGTCCATAGCGAAATTCAAAGGTTTACCGATTTAGAAGAATGTCAACGAAAGGTAGGTTATGTGTACAATTATCTCAATGCTACAAAACCACTGCCGGTCAATCGAAGCAGATACATCAACCCAAGGGTATAACTCTGCAACAGAACAACGAAGTGGAGCTTGTTGAGGTAGAACACACTTCGAAGCTCACTATTGAATATTGCAACAACCCCAAACACTGGCCGGCCGATGTGGCCGAGCGGTTCTAGGCGCTTCAGTCTGGAGCCGCGCGACCGTTACGGTCGCAGGTTCGAATCCTGCCTAGGGCATGGATGTGTGTGATGTCCTTAGGTTAGTTAGGATTAAGTAGTTCTAAGTCTAGGGGACTGATGACCTCAGATGTTAAGTCTCATAGTGCTCAGAGCCATTTAAACCCCAAACACTGCGCCAATGCAGCAATGTTAGGTAAAGTTGTGTTACAGAGTGTCCCAGTAAACATCGAAAACATTTGGTATGTTGCGCGGAAACGCAAATTGATTGATTTTCAAGAAGAAACCCATACCCTGGATGTCCTGAGCCTAATAACATACCTGAGCTCAAATCTTTTGTTCGCGTCTTAATGCGGATCTTCTGTAGTCTGCCAGAGCAGTAATGTTGTTGACAGCAGTGCTGAATGTACCAGTACTCAACTGCGGAAATGACGGACATGGCGTTTTCATACCGCAAAGCGGTTTCCAATGGGAGGGATGCTGCAAGAATATATGCGTAAGAACGGTTTCCAAACTGACGTATCCCACACCATCCCACGTTCGCGTCTATAGAGAGACGCTTGAGAGAAGCTCGAAAGTTGCACGTAGCTATCTTCTTCCTGAGGTGCGTCCATTGTACAGTAAAGTAGTTGCACTTTGTGCTTGTTACTTGCGAATAGTATCTCCAGACTACTGTTTGTTCTCTGTTAGCAGCAACCGTTGTCATGGAGTAGCGTCTTTGCTTACCAAAACGTCGTCGGTCCCTCGTTCGAATCCAGCCAGTGTTTAATTTTTTATTTATAATTAGCATTGGCGACAGAAGACTTCGGGCATACTAAGTCACACTCATTCTGCCAACGGCCTTTTCATAGTGGGCGGAGGAGCACACAGAGTTTCAGGACACTCTCTTGTCCTAGGGGTGGGAAACTGCCCCTTAAAACGGCAGAATCCGCAATGATAAACGGCTTGAGGATGCAGAAGGCTATGGAAACCACTGCATTAAAACACACAACGTGTATCCACAGGATATGTGACTTGGAAAAGTGTCATGATGATCTCTCCATTGGCAAAAGATTCCGGAATAGTTCCCCATTAGGATCTCCAGGAGGGGGCTCCCATGGGGGAGGCTACCAGGAGAAAAAGAGTGAATAATCAACGAAAGGATAACGTTCTACGAGTCGGGTCATGGAATGTCAGAAGCTTGAAAGTGACAGGGAAACCAGAAATTCTGAAAACGGAAATGCAGAGGCTCAATCGAGATATAGTAGGGGTCAGTGAAGTAAAATGGAAAGAAGACAAGGAAGGATTTCTGGTCAGATAGGGTAATATCAACAGCAGCAGAAACTGGTATAACAGGAAGGTAGGGTAGAGAGAGTGTTACTGTGAACAGTTCAGTGATAGAGTTGTTCTCATCAAAATAGACAGCAAACCAACACCGACAGCGACAGTCCAGGCGTACATGCCGACGTTGCAAACTGAATATGAAGAGATAGAGAAAGTGAGTGAGGATGTTGAAAGGGTAATACAGTACGTAAAGGGAGATAAAAATCCAATAGTCATGGGGGAGTGGAATGTAGCTGTAGGGTAAGGTGTAGAAAAAACGAGAACAGAAAAATATGGGCTTGGGCCAAGGAATGAGAGAGGAGAAAAATTAATTGAATTTTGTAATAAATTTCAGTTGGTAATAGCGAATACTCTGTTCAAGAATCATAAGAGAAGGAGGTACACTTGGTGAAGGCCGGGTGATACGGGAAGATTTCAGTTAGCAAACATCATGGTCAGACAGAGATTCTGAAATCAGGTACTCGATTTTAAGGTGTACCCGGAAGCAGATATAGACTCAATACAGTAATGATGAAGAGTAGGCTGAAGTTTAAGACATTAGTCAGGAAGAATCATTTACGCAAAGAAGTGGGATACGGAAGTACTAAGGAATGACGAGAAACGCTTGAAGTTCTCTAAGGCTATAGATACAGCAATAAGGAATAGCTCAATAGGCAGTATAGTTGAAGAGAAATGGAAATCTCTAAAAAGGGCTATCACAGAAGTTGGAAAGAAAAACATAGGTGCAAAGATGGTAACTGCGAAGAAACCATGAGTAACTGAAGAAATACTTCAGTTGAACGATGAAAAGAGGAAGTGCAAAAATGTTCCGGGAATCTTAGTAATACAGGAATACAAGTCGCTGAGGTATGAACTAAATGGGAAGTGCAGGGAAGCTAAGACGAAATGGATGCATGAGAAATGTGAAGAAATCGAAAAAGAAATGATTGTCGGAAGGACAGACTCAGCCTACAGGAAAGTCAAAACAATCTTCGGTGAAATTAAAAGCAAAGGTGGTAACATTAACGGTGCAACGAGAATTCCGCTGTTAGATGCAGTGGAGAGAACGGATAGGCGGAAAGAAAACACTGAAGACATGTATGAGGGGAAAGATTTGTCTGATGTGATAGAGGAAGAAACATGAGTCGATTTAGAAGAGATAGGGTGCCAAGTATTAGAATCAGACTTTAAAAGAGCTTTGAAGGTCATATGAGAATGGATAGATAGCATCCCATCAAAATTTCTCAAATCACTGGAGGATATGGCAACAAAGCGACTGTTCACGATGATGCGCAAAAAGTTTGAGTCTGGCGACACACAATCTGACTTTCGCAAAAATAACATCCATACAAAACAAAAGCCTGCGAGAGCAGACAAGTGATAGAATTATCGCACAATCAGCTTAACAGCTAATGCATCCAAGATTCTGACAAGAATAATATACAGAAGAATGGAAAAGAAAATCGAGGACGTGGTAGATGACGATCAGTTTGGTTTAGATTCTCTTCTGAAAAAGTAAAGGCACGACAGAGACAATTCTGACGTTGCGGTTGATAATGGGAGCAAGACTAAAGAAAAATCATGACACATTCATAGGATTTATCGACCTGGAAAAAGCGTTCGAAAATGTAAAATGGTGCAAGATGCTCGAAGTTCTGAGAAAAATAGGGTTAAGCTGCAGGGAGAGACGGAATAATAAGAGTGAACGACCAAGAACGAACTGCTCGGATTACAAAGGATGTAAGACAGGGAGGTAGTCTTCAGCCGCTACTGTCAGTATGTACAGGTACATCGAAGCAGCAATGCTGGAAATAAAAGAAAGGTTTAGAATTGGAATTAAAATTGAAGGTGAAAGGATATCAATGATACGATTCGCTGATGATATTACTATACTCAATGAAAGTGAAGTAGAATTACGTGATCTTCTGAATAAAATGAACAATCTAATGCGTACAGAATGTGGACGGAGAGTTAATCGAAGAAAGACGAAAGTAATGAGTGGTAGCAGACATGAAAACAACGAGAAACTTCACATCAGGATTGATGGTCACGAAGTAGATGTACTTAAGAAATCTGCTACTTAGTCAGTAAAATAATCAGTGATGGACGGAGTAAGGAGGGCATCAAAAGCAGACTAGTAATGGCTAAAGGGCATTCCTGGCCAAGAGAAGTCTGGTAGTATCAAACATAGGCCTTAATTTGGGGAAAAAAATTCTGAGAATGTACGCCTGGAGTACAGATTTGTATGGTAGTGAAACATGGACTGTGGGAAAACGGGAAAAGAAAAGAATCGAAGCATTTGAAATGTGGAATGTTGAAAATTAGGTAGACTGATAAGGTAAGGAATGAGGAGGTTTTGCACAGAATCAGAGAGGAAAGGAATATGTGGAAAACACTGATAAGAGAAGGGACAGGATGATTGGACATCTGTTAAAACATAAGGGAATAACTTCCATGGTACTAGAGGGAGCTGCAGAGGGCAAAAACTGTAAAGATAGCCAGAGTTCGGTATACATCCAGCAAATAGTTAGGAAGTAGGCTGCAAATACTACTCTGAGTTGAAGAGGTTGGCACAGGTGAGAAATTCGTGGCGGGCTGCATCAAACAAGTCAGAAAAAAAAGCGAGCTGTTGAAACGTCATGCGGGTCGTCTCATGCTCATCTCTAACAATGCAGTTGGAGGAGGACGTGCTGACAACGTCCAAAGAGGATCCAACCACCAGCAGTTGGCAGATGGCACAGGTGCTGCACATAGAGAAAAGTGCCGTGCTTCGTGTTGTCCACGAACACTGGCCCGCCCTGTACCATCTGCAGAAAATCCAGGCATTACAGGTGGAAGACTACTCACGACATTTACGGATGAATGCACGTTTACTAGAGACGACATATCAAGCATGCATAACATGCGTGTTTGGGAGGACGAAGATATGTATGCGCAGGTGATTCAAAATCGCCAACACAGGGTCGGTATTAACATATGGGCCGAGATAATTGGTGACCGTATCATTGGGGTATATCTACAGGCAATCTAACAGGACCGATCTGCCTCACTTTTTAGACATGTTTTGCCTACACATGTTTCGCCTACCCTATTGGAAGTAGTTCCACTGAATGTTTAGATGGACATGTGGCTGCAACACGACATAACTTCAACACACTTTAATTTCGATGTGCAGAATCACCTCACTGTCGCATATCCCAGTTGATGGACTGGTAGCCGGCCGGAGTGGCCGTGCGGTTCTAGGCGCTACAGTCTGGAACCGAGCGACCGCTACGGTCGCAGGTTCGAATCCTGCCTTGGGCATGGATTTGTATGATGTCCTTAGGTTAGTTAGGTTTAAGTAGTTCTATGAGGTGCATTCAAGTTCTAAGGCCTCCGATTTTTTTTCTAATTAACTACTCACCCGAAACCGATGAAACTAGCGTTACTTCTCGACGTAATCGCCCTGCAGACGTACACATTTTTCACAACGCTGACGCCATGATTCCATGGCAGCGGCGAAGGCTTCTTTAGGAGTCTGTTTTGACACTGGAAAATCGCTGAGGCAATAGCAGTACGGCTCGTGTCTTTCATTGTTGGAAAAAGCCAAAAGTCACTAGGAGCCAGGTCAGGTGAGTAGAGAGCATGAGGAATCACTTCAAAGTTGTTATCACGAAGAAACTGTTGCGTAACGTTAGCTAGATGTGCGGGTGCGTTGCCTTGGTGAAACAGCACACGCGCAGCCCTTCCCGGACGTTTTTGTTGCAGTGCAGGAAGGAATTTGTTCTTCAAACATTTTCGTAGGATGCACCTGTTACCGTAGTGCCCTTTGGAACGCAATGGGTAAGGATTACGCCCTCGCTGCCCAGAACATGGACACCATCATTTTTTCAGCACTGGCGGTTACCCGAAATTCTTTTGGTGGCGGTGAATCTTTGTGCTTCCATTGAGCTGACTGGCACTTTGTTTCTGGATTGAAAAATGGCATCCATGTCTCATCCATTGTCACAACCGACGAAAAGAAAGTCCCATTCATTCTGTCGTTGCGTGTCAACGTTGCTTGACAACATGCCACACGGGCAGCTCTGTGGTCGTCCGTCAGCATTCGTGGCACCCACCTGGATGACACTTTTTGCATTTTCAGGTCGTCATGCAGGATTGTGTGCACACAACCCACAGAAATGCCAACTCTGGAGGCGATCTGTTCAACAGTCATTCGGCGTTCCCCCAAAACAATTCTCTCCACTTTCTCGATCATGTCGTCAGACCGGCTTGTGCATGCCCAAGGTTGTTTCGGCTTGTTGTCACACGATGTTCTGCCTTCATTAAACTGTCGCACCCATGAACGCACTTTCGACACATCCATAACTCCATCACCACATGTCTCCTTCAACTGTCGATGAATTTCAATTGGTTTCACACCACGCAAATTCAGAAAACGAATGATTACACGCTGTTCAAGTAAGGAAAACGTCGCCATTTTAAGTATTTAAAACAGTTCTCATTCTCGCCGCTGGCGGTAAAATTCCATCTGCCGTACGGTGCTGCCATCTCTGGGACGTATTGACAATGAACGCGGCCTCATTTTAAAACAATGCGCATGTTTCTATCTCTTTCCAGTCCGGAGAAAAAAAATCGGAGGCCTTAGAACTTGAATGCACCTCGTAAGTTCTAGGCGACTGATGACCTCAGAAGTTATGTCGCACAGTGCTCAGAGCCATTTGATGGAGTGGTAGAAGTGGATCAGTTTCATAACCAACACAGTCGTCAGATGTGACACCTCGCGACTATTTTCAATGGGGTAGTATGAAGAGTACAGTGTATGGCACACCTGTAACGTCAGCGGAGGGCCTCAGTGCTCGAGTCGATGGAGCGATTGAAATACTTCTGAGACAGAGAATGAAGGCTTTCACCACCGGATGTCGTAACTGCTGGTAAACCATTCGAGATGTGAGGTCGTGGTCCAAGAAACTCTTCTGTTCCTGACGTTTCGTCGAGTAAGTTTTAATAGGAAGGAGGAGGCAATGAAACTTAGCAATATATGGACCGTAGCTCTGCAAAATCGCTAGACAATTTATCTTTGACAAGACGACAATCGATAGTTAAGTTTTATCTTTGACAATGATTATCTCTGCTCATCACGTGTTACTTCGACTAAGTCCCCCTACATTATACACTCCTGGAAATTGAAATAAGAACACCGTGAATTCATTGTCCCAGGAAGGGGAAACTTTATTGACACATTCCTGGGGTCAGATACATCACATGATCACACTGACAGAACCACAGGCACATAGACACAGGCAACAGAGCATGCACAATGTCGGCACTAGTACAGTGTATATCCACCTTTCGCAGCAATGCAGGCTGCTATTCTCCCATTGAGACGATCGTAGAGATGCTGGATGTAGTCCTGTGGAACGGCTTGCCATGCCATTTCCACCTGGCGCCTCAGTTGGACCAGCGTTCGTGCTGGACCGCGTGAGACGACGCTTCATCCAGTCCCAAACATGCTCAATGGGGGACAGATCCGGAGATCTTGCTGGCCAGGGTAGTTGACTTACACCTTCTAGAGCACGTTGGGTGGCACGGGATACATGCGGACGTGCATTGTCCTGTTGGAACAGCAAGTTCCCTTGCCGGTCTAGGAATGGTAGAACGATGGTTTCGATGACGGTTTGGATGTACCGTGCACTATTCAGTGTCCCCTCGACGATCAGCAGTGGTGTACGGCCAGTGTAGGAGATCGCTCCCCACACCATGATGCCGGGTGTTGGCCCTGTGTGCCTCGGTCGTATGCAGTCCTGATTGTGGCGCTCACCTGCACGGCGCCAAACACGCATACGACCATCATTGGCACCAAGGCAGAAGCGACTCTCATCGCTGAAGACGACACGTCTCCATTCGTCCCCCCATTCACGCCTGTCGCGACACCACTGGAGGCGGGTTGCACGATGTTGGGGCGTGAGCGGAAGACGGCCTAACGGTGTGCGGGACCGTGGCCCAGCTTCATGGAGACGGTTGCGAATGGTCCTCGCCGATACCCCAGAAGCAACAGTGTCCCTAATTTGCTGGGAAGTGGCGGTGCGGTCCCCTACGGCACTGCGTAGGATCCTACGGTCTTGGCGTGCATCCGTGCGTCGCTGCGGTCCAGTCCCAGGTCGACGGGCACGTGCACCTTCCGCCGACCACTGGCGACAACATCGATGTACTGTGGAGACCTCACGCCCACGTGTTGAGCAATTCGGCGGTACGTCCACCCGGCCTCCCGCATGCCCACTATACGCCCCCGCTCAAAGTCCGTCAACTGCACATACGGTTCACGTCCACGCTGTCGCGGCATGCTACCAGTGTTAAAGACTGCGATGGAGCTCCGTATGCCACGGCAAACTGGCTGACACTGACGGCGGCGGTGCACAAATGCTGCGCAGCTAGCGCCATTCGACGGCCAACACCGCGGTTCCTGGTGTGTCCGCTGTGCCGTGCGTGTGATCATTGCTTGTACAGCCCTCTCGCAGTGTCCGGAGCAAGTATGGTGGGTCTGACACACCGGTGTCAATGTGTTCTTTTTTCCATTTCCAGGCGTGTATATGGCGCTCTCGGACGACCGACCGGTCAGTAGGCAAGAGTCAGCGAAGGAGCGCCTCTGATGATGTCCAGTGCAGTCCTGGACTAAACGTCAGGAACAGAAGAGTTTCTTGGACCACGACCTCACATAGCGAAAGGTTTACCAGCAGCTATAAGAGACGGAAAAGAGCCACCGTGCTACAACAATCGAGTTAGAAAACTGCTGCGGAAGCAAAGGGAACTTCACAGCAAACATAAACATAGCCAAAGCCTTGCAGACAAACAAAAATTACGCGAAGCGAAATGTAGTGTGAGGAGGGCTATGCGAGAGGCGTTCAATGAATTCGAAAGTAAAGTTCCATGTACTGACTTGGCAGAAAATCCTAAGAAATTCTGGTATTATGTCAAAGCGGTAGGTGGATCAAAACAAAATGTCCAGACACTGTGACCAAAATGGTACTGAAACAGAGGATGACAGACTAAAGGCCGAAATACTAAATGTCTTTTTCCAAAGCTGTTTCACAGAGGAAGACTGCACTGTAGTTCCTTCTCTAGATTGTCGCACAGATGACGAAATGGTAGATATCGAAATAGACGACAGAGGGATAGAGAAACAATTAAAATCGCTCAAAAGAGGGAAGGCCGCTGGACCTGATGGGATACCAGTTCTGTTTTACACAGAGTACGCGAAGGAACTTGTCCCCCTTCTTGCAGCGGTGTACCGTAGGTCTCTAGAAAAGCGTAGCGTTCCAAAGGATTGGAAAAGGGCACAGGTCATCCCCGTTTTCAAGAAGGGACGTCGAACAGATGTGCAGAACTATAGACCTATATCTCTAACGTCGATCAGTTGTAGAATTTTGGAACACGTATTATGTTCGAGTATAATGACTTTTCTGGAGACTAGAAATCTACTCTGTAGGAATCAGCATGGGTTTCGAAAAGGCGGTCGTGTGAAACCCAGCTCGCGCTATTCGTCCACGAGACTCAGAGGGCCATAGACACGGGTTCCCAGGTAGATGCCGTGTTTCTTGACTTCCGCAAGGCGTTCGATACAGTTCCCCACAGTCGTTTAATGAACAAAGTAAGAGCATATGGACTATCAGACCAATTGTGTGATTGGATTGAGGAGTTCCTAGATAACAGAACGCAGCATGTCATTCTCAATGGAGAGAAGTCTTCCGAAGTAAGAGTGATTTCAGGTGTGCCACAGGGGAGTGTCATGGGACCGTTGCTGTTCACAATATGCATAAATGACCTGGTGGATGACATCGGAAGATCACTGAGGCTTTTTGCAGATGATGCTGTGGTGTATCGAGAGGTTGTAACAATGGAAAATTGTACTGAAATGCAGGAGGATCTGCAGCGAATTGACGCATGGTGCAGGGAATGGCAACTGAATCTCAATGTAGACAAGTGTAATGTGCTGCGAATACATAGAAAGATAGATCCCTTATGATTTAGCTACAAAATAGCAGGTCAGCAACTGGAAGCAGTTAATTCCATAAATTATGTGGGAGTAGGCATTAGGAGTGATTTAAAATGGAATGATCATATAAAGTTGATCGTCGGTAAAGCAGATGCCAGACTGAGATTCATTGGAAGAATCCTAAGGAAATGCAATCCGAAAACAAAGGAAGTAGTACACTCGTTCGCCCACTGCTTGAATACTGCTCAGCGGTGTGGGATCCGTACTAGATAGGGTTGATAGAAGAGATAGAGAAGATCCAACGGAGAGCAGCGCACTTCGTTACAGGATCATTTAGTAATCGCGAAAGCGTTACGGAGATGATAGATAAACTCCAGTGGAAGACTCTGCAGGAGAGACGCTCAGTAGCTCGGTACGGGCTTTTGTTGAAGTTTCGAGAACATACCTTCACCGAAGAGTCAAGCAGTATATTGCTCCCTCCTACGTATATCTCGCGAAGAGACCATGAGGATAAAATCAGAGAGATTAGAGCCCACACAGAAGCATACAGACAATCCTTCTTTCCACGAATAATACGAGATTGGAATAGAAGGGAGAACCGATAGAGGTACTCAGGGTACTCTCCGCCACACACCGTCAGGTGGCTTGCGGAGTATGGATGTAGATGTAGATGTAGCTATTTCTAAGAAAGCTCCACATGTTGACTCACGTGCATGAGGCTCAGCACCGCCAATGGCGTAAGTGATATGCACTTCAACTCCCGTTTGCCATTTAAACAGCGTGATGTGCTGCTCATGTTGGGTTTATTGACGTAATATGGAACGTACACCGATCTCAGACCTCGACGCTCTCCAGTGTCCAAGCTGTGCGCTTCCTGATACGGGTTTCTTCTTGAAAACTGGTGTGCCTTCCTGCGGAACTATCTAAGCGTTGTCGATGGTTTTTATGTGTGTAATCATACTCGAAGAGTCTCAAAAATGGCTCTGAGCACTAAGCGACTTAACTTCTGAGGTCATCAGTCGCCTAGAACTTAGAACTAATTAAACCTAACTAACCTAAGGACATCACACACATCCATGCCCGAGGCAAGATTCGAACCTGCGACCGTAGCGATCGCTCGGCTCCAGACTGTAACGCCTAGAATCGCACGGCCACTCCGGCTGCCTCGACGAGACTGATTTGGTTGCTGCCGGAAGAGACGCAGCTATTATGCCAAGCATTCATCGAGGGGTTCATCACCCTCGTGAATATCACCAAACGGTGTCTACGCATTCACGGTCAGATATCTGTGGCCGGCTTTGCAAATGTCTCAAATGGCTCTAAGCACTATGGGACTTAACATCTGAGGTCATTAGCCCCTAGACTTAGAACTACGAAAACCTGACTAACCTAAGGACATCACACGCATCCATGCCCGAGGCGGGATTCGAACCTGCGATCGTAGCAGCCGCGTGGTTCGGAACTGAAGCCCCTAGAACCGCTCGGCAACCGCGGCCGGCGCCGGCTTTGCAGATAAGCGCCAAGCAGTCAACTCCCGTTCCCCAATTCTCTCTGGATTAATAAGAATCAAATTCCCCCTCCTCAGTTAACCACTCTGTTATTATTACGAGTTAAATGTGTAGACAGTTTCAGTCTTGGTGAGACAAAGCTGCCAGACAGAATAAAAGCCGGCCGGAGTGACCGAGCGGCTCTAGGCGGTACAGTCTGGAACCGCTCAACCACTACGGTCGCAGGTTCGAATCCCGCCTCGGGCATGAATGTGTGTGATGTCCTTAGGTTAGTTAGGTTTACGTAGTTCTAAGTTCTAGGGGACTGATAACCTCAGAAGTTAAGTCCCATAGTGCTCAGAGCCGTTTGAACCATTTTTTGAACAGAATAAAAAGGCATGTAATCTACACAACGCGATATAGATATTGCATCAATCAGTAATTTTTGAGAACATTTCTCGTGGGGAAACAGCGGCCTGCCTAAAATTACTTTAAAAATGAATCAAGAAACAGTGTAGACCACAAAAACATATATTTCGGTGGTAACTGTGTAACATTGCTTACCTTGTTACATACCCTCAGCTCACAAAAATTTATTATAATTCAAATCGTCAGCGTGACTAAGGTACTGAAATGAAGTACTGCTCTTTTCAGACATATTTTATTACAAATCCCACATGTTGATTCCCAGAATTAGCATACAAGTCGGATTACAAAAAGACAGACACGAAACAAGAGAGACAGTGACAGATGATGTCGATGGCTGCCAAAGTTATTGAAGGGGGAGGGGGTCAAGCCAAAACGAAGCCTCCCTCTGGGTAATAGCAACAACGCTTTCTGACTACATGTGAGGTGATGGCTGAGACTATAAACCGCTAACTGAACGTCAGTACGACGCGGGTTGAAGTACAGGGTTGTAGGTCAGTTGGACTCGCTGCAGTAAAGACTAAGTCCTGAGACAAAGCCCCGGGCTGCAGATATGCTCTCCACTGAACTGCGTAGCGTGTGATGTGGAGACGGGTTACTGCAAAGGCTGCGGCTGAGATGTGCAGAGAACCACGGCTGCCGCGCCGAAAGAACCAAGCCAAGACGGTCCTCTGTGGTGGCTCTCCCCCAATTTGCCGAACGTACAACGCACATCGGACAAACTGCCTCGAAACCCTCTCCTCCGTTCCCTCCTCGACACCAAATCCTCTTGAAGTCGCCAGACACTGTATCCTTCAATGACCAAGGTGAAGACGCAAATTGTGCAAGTGGCATATTTACAACACCGCTCCAGAACTCCTGCCTAGACACGGCATAGCGACATCCCTCTAATGAGAACGTTTCCCGTCAACATCTATGGTCTCCCCTACTAAACTTGGCGCCAGAGAAACGTGTGTGCATTCCACACCTGCGATGGACAATGCTCTCCTCCCCAGAGTAAATCGTAAAGCTCTGTCGATTGCACACACCCGAGGTGGACAATACGCCTCTGGAAAGCCGACCGCTGGACATTGTCCTGCTGAAGACCGGGCCGTAGTCGTGGGCCTACTTTCCTTCGGCTGTTTCTTTCAATTCTGCCGCCCTGGCTACGTCTCCATGCCATCCTCACCAACACAGAAAAAACATAGTTGTTGTTGTTGTTGTTGTTGTGGTCTTCAGTCCTGAGACTGGTTTGATGCAGCTCTCCATGCTACTCTATCCTGTGCAAGCTTCTTCATCTCCCAGTACCTACTGCAGCCTACATCCTTCTGAATCTGCTTAGTGTATTCATCTCTTTCCGATTTTTACCCTCCACGCTGCCCTCCAGTACTAAATTGGTGATCCCTTGATGCCTCAGAACATGTCCTACCAACCGATACCTTCTTCTAGTCAAGTTGTGCCACAAACTTCTCTTCTCCCCAATCCTATTCGACCCCTCCTCATTAGTTATATGATCTACCCATCTAATCTTCAGCATTCTTCTGTAGCACCACATTTCGAAAACATCTATTCTCTTCTTGTCCAAACTAGTTATCATCCATGTTTCACTTCCATACATGGCTACACTCCATACAAATACTTTCAGAAACAACTTCCTGACACTTAAATCAATACTCGATGTTAACAAATTCCTCTTCTTCAGAAACGCTTTCCTTGCCATTGTCAGTCTACATTTTATATCCTCTCTACTTCGACCATCATCAGTTATTTTGCTCCCCAAATAGCAAAACTCTTTTACTACTTTAAGTGTCTCATTTCCCAATCTAATTCCCTCAGCATCACCCGACTTAATTCGACTACATTCCATTATCCGCGTTTTGATTTTGTTGATGTTCATCTTATACCTTCCTTTCAAGACACTGTCCATTCCGTTCAGCTGCTATTCCAGGTCCTTTGCTGTCTCTGCCGGAATTACAATGTCATCGGCGAACTTCAAAGTTTTTATTTCTTCTCCATGAATTTTAATACCTACTCCGAACTTTTCATTTGTTTCCTTTACTGCTTGCTCAATATACAAATTGAATAGCATTGGGGAGAGGCTACAACCCTGTCTCATTCCCTTCCCGACCACTGCTTCCCTTTCATGTCCCTCAACTCTTATAACTGCCGTCTGCTTTCTGTACAAATTATAAATAGCCTTTCGCTCCCTGTATTTTACCCCTGCCACCTTCAGAATTTGAAAGAGAGTATTCCAGTCAACATTGTCAAAAGCTTTCTCTGAGTCTACAAATGCTAGAAACGTAGGTTTGCCTTTCCTTAATCTTTCTTCTAAGATAAGTCGTAGGGTCAGTACTGCCTCACGTGTTCCAACATTTCTACGGAATCCAAACTGATCTTCCCCGAGGTCGGCTTCTACCAGTTTTTCCATTCGTCAGAAAAGAATTCGCGTTAGTATTTTGCAGCTGTGACTTATTAAACTGATAGTTCGGTAATTTTCACATCTGTCAACACCTGCTTTCTTTGGGATTGGAATTATTATATTCTTCTTGAAGTCTGAGGGAATTTCGCCTGTCTCATACATCTTGCTCACCAGATGGTAGAGTTTTGTCAGGACTGGCTCTCCCCAGGCTGTCAGTAGTTCTAAAGGAATATTGTCTACTCCCGGGACCTTGTTTCGACTTAGGGCTTTCAGTGCTGTGTGAAACTCTTCACGGAGTACCATATCTCCCATTTCATCTTCATCTACATCCTCTTCCATTTCCATAATATTGTCCTCAAGAACATCGCCCCTGTATAGACCCTCTATATACTCCTTCCACCTTTTGCTTTCCCTTCTTTGCTTAGTACTGAGATTCCATCTGAGCTCTTGATATTCTTACAAGTGGTTCTCCTCTCTCCAAAGGTCTCTAATTTTCCTGTAGGCAGTATCTATCTTACTCCGCGTGAGATAAGCATCTACATCCTTTCATTTGTCCCTGCTTAGCCATTTCGCACTTCCTGTCGATCTCATTTTTGAGACGTTTGTATTCCTCTTTGCCTGCTTCACTTACTGCATTTTTGTATTTTCTCCTTTCATCAATTAAATTCAGTATCTCTTCTGTTACCCAAGGATTTCTACTAGCCCTCGTCTTTTTACCTACTTGATCCTCTGTTGCCTTCACTACTTCATCCCTCAAAGCTACCCATTCTTCTTCTACTGTATTTCTTTCCCCCATTCCTGTCAATTGTTCCCTTATGCTCTCCCAGAAACTCTGTACAACCTCTGGTTCTTTCAGTTTATCCAGGTCCCATCTCCTTAAATTCCCACCTTTTTGCAGTTTCTTCAGTTTTAATCTACAGGTCATAACCAATAGATTGTGGTCAGAGTCCACATCTGCCCCTGGAAATGTCTTACAATTTAAAACCTGGTTCCTAAATCTCTGTCTTACCATTATATAATCTATCTGAAATCTCCAGGGTTCTTCCATGTATACAACCTTCTTTCATGACTCTTGTACCAAGTGTTAGCTAAGACTAAGTTATGCTCTGTGCAAAATTCCACCAGGCGGCTTCCCCTTGCATTTCTTAGCCCCAATCCATGTTCACCTACTACGTTTCCTTCTCTTCCTTTTCCGACTGTCGAATTCCAGTCACCCATGACTATTAAATTTTCGTCTCCCTTCACTACTTGAATAATTTCTTTTATCTCATCATACATTTCATCAGTTTCTTCATCATCTGCAGAGCTAGTTGGCATATAAACTTGTACTACTGTAGTAGGCGTGGGCTTCGTGTCTATCTTTGCCAGAATAATGCGTTCACTATGCTGTTTGTAGTAGCTTACCGGCACTCCTATATTTTTATTCATTATTAAACCTACTCCTGCATTACCCCTATTTGATTTTGTTTTTATAACCCTGTATTCACCTGACCAAAAGTCTTGTTTCTCCTGCCACCGAACTTCACTAATTCCCACTATATCTAACTTTAACCTATCTATTTCCCTTTTTAAATTTTCTAACCTACCTGCCCGATTAAGGGATCTGACATTCCATGCTCTTATCCTTAGAACGCCAGTTTTCTTTCTCCTGATAACGACATCCTCATGAGTAGTCCCCGCCCGGAGATCCGAATAGGGGACTATTTTACCTCCGGAATATTTTACCCAAGAGGACGCCATCATCATTTAATCATACAGTAAAGCTGCATGCCCTCAGGAAAAATTACAGCTGTAGTTTCCCCTTGCTTTCAGCCGTTCGCAGTACCAGCACAGCAAGGCCGTTTTGGTTAGTGTTACAGGGCCAGATCACTCAATCATCCAGACTGTTGCCCCTGCAACTACTGAAAAGGCTGCTGCCCCTCTTCAGGAACCACACGTTTGTCTGGCCTCTCAACAGACACCCCTCCGTTGTGGTCGCACCTACGGTATGGCTATCTGTGTCGTTGAGGCACGCAAGCCTCCCCACCAACGGCAAGGTCCATGGTTCATGGGGGGGGGGGGGGGGGGGGAATATAGTGCGGCAACTATTATTACTAGTGGGAAACAAACTCTGTCATTCACTGTCATATCTATAATTACTCGTCCTGATGGCTCGCTACGTATCTAATATGGTTACAATGCCTCTAAGGGGGCTACCTAATTATCAGGGGGTGAATGACGGCGTGCCAAAAGGCTCGACACCTTTCAATCGATTTCGGTCAGTGTCTGACCACCATCAGACGCTCATGCCAACATGATCAGAGGGTCTGGGGTGGCCAAACACTGTCCGAAACCGGTTAGCACCAAAATAAATGTTTTTGAGGTCGAGGCTGTTTTTAATCCATTTTTATTTAATAATGTGTGTGTGACTTCGCTAGGAGACCCATAAAAACTGCGAAAACAGGCCGATTAAGACCGCTACCGACCTTGCTGTGTACATCATACTTGTAACGTTAATCTGAAGTGTCTTCCAAACGCCGGCGTGAGTGCCACAATGCGACGAAAACGCTATACTCACCTACACCTGGACATTACTGGGCATATCAGGAAAATTTTATCTACAAATACAATTTTACAATCACAATGACGGCGGGCGAAATCTGCCAGTGCTCCAGTGCAGAATAAAAACAAGTGTAAACCGGAATAAACTCTTCCAATATTGGTGTGTGACGTTACTGTATGGCTCGTATATAGGTCTCTGTATGAGAATCACTGGCTGTGTTCAGTCGGTGGCTGGTTGGCATTGTTGTAATATTCGCTATTGTAGTGAAGGCTGCTGGACGTGAACAGTGCGTAGCGTTGCGCAGTTGGAGTTGAGTCGCCAGAAGTGGTGGATGTGGGGAGAGAGATAGAAAGAGTTTTCAGAGCGGATAATCTGGACGTGTGTCTATCAGAGACAGTAAATTTGTAAGACTGGATGTCATGAACTGATATATATTGTCCCAGCTATCTTGTCCACCCAAAATATCTCTGGAACAATAACAGCTATTTGAAAACGACTTTCACCGGTATCAATGTAGGGATGGGGCCCATGAATGTACATATTTGGAAACATTCTAAAACGAAAGCATATGTGTTTTTAAATACAAACTTATGTTTTTTGTAAATGGACCTCCTATATTTTTTCTTCAGCAATCCAAAGCATGACAAAGCACATACACAATGGCGTTGATTGCATCGCAATATTCCCATTACATTCAGAGATATTAAGACGCGAAGTTGACGCTTGAAACACCCGACATGCGCTGCTAGCGCACGTCCTGAGGCTCAGGCGTGAACCCCATGCTGCCCTTAATCGCGATGTGATTGACATGCGTAATCACACTTCCATACTTATCAAGAGGTCCGAAACGAATAATACGGTCTGCTGCCATCCTGCATTAACGTCGTACATTCCAGCAGGTATTTATCCCATAGGCTAGGGGTGATGCGGTTCTGTAACATATCTGTGTACCGCAACGTTAGTCACAAAGTTAACTTCGCGTATCGTTAATCCGTTACTAAAAAGATAATGCCGTTCAACGTTAAAACTTTACTTTACTGTAGATCTAGCGCAAGTGACAGTTAATCATTCACTCATAATAGTAAAATTCTTGTTGATGCTTTTAGTGAAACGAGCAAGTGGACTAAAAGTTTTACCGTTGTTTAGGTAAAATTGTTTTGATTTCGGAAGTTCAGGTAGGACATAGAAGATGAATGTAAACATGTTTAACCAATTAGTTTTATTATCACATAATTATCATTGTTATTTTTATCTAATGCGTTAAATAACAAATTGTTGCAAACAAATGTTTCTGAACAGCACTGGGTAAAATGGCCCTTTGTAGAAACTTCCACTGTGATACCAGCACTACATACTAAACATAGCGTTCACATCTCACGTTCAAAGTGATGCCCATTGACTTGCATACATAGGGTCACTCTGCGGATGAAGGATGCCCTACTTCGTGCTACTGTTTCCTCTTTGATGGCTGTACAAGCATCAATAATGCGTTGCTTCATGTCCTCTGGTGTTGTTGGTTCATGTTGGTAAACAGCATCCTTCACTGCTCCCCAAAGAAAATAATCCAGCGGTGTAAGGTCCGGAGATCGGGCAGGCCACCTAACTGGGCCACATCGTCCAATCCACCTACCAGGGAACTTACGGTTCAGAAGTCGTCGTGCTCGTAAGGCGTTATGTGCAGGGCATCCGTCATGCTGATACCACATGACCATTCTCCGGTTCAGAGGTAGTGTCCAAGAGAACAGTAAGATTGTGTCGTATAAATCTGGAGTATTGTCTGCCATTTTGGATGCCGTTTATAAAGAAAGGTCCGATAATGGTATCTCCAAAAATCCCACACCAAACATTAACTTTCCACGGACGTTGATGCTCCACCTGACGGAGCCATTTTGGATTGTCTGCGGACCAATAATGCATATTCCTCATATTGACAATTCCTTTGTTGGAGAATGATGCCTCGTCGGTAAAGAGAACATCTGCAAAAAAATTTGGATTAGTCAGAAGTTTTTGCTGAGCCCACCGACAAAATGTTACCCTATTGCGGAAGTCATTTCTATGAAGGTCCTGGTGTAAATGAACATGGTAAGGATGAAATTTATGACGTTTAAGAATACGCTGTGCACTTGATTTCGACACACCAACTTCACGTTCAATTTGACGTGTGCTGATTTGAGGATTCACAGCTATGGTAGCGAGCACAGCAAATTCAGCACGTTCATCTGTGCGTGTTCTAGGACGATGTCGAGGTCTTGGATTTAAGCTTCCCGTTTCACGTAGACGAGATGTGAGACGACCAAACATCCGGCGCGAAGGCGATAGCTTGTCAGGGAATCGTCTTCTGTACAGTCGTTCTGCCTGAACAGCATTTCGTCCACCTACAACAGGGTACAGTACAGGTATGTAGAATAGGGTAGAAAACAGACATATTAACTTAATAATGATAATGTTCGCTAACAGTACTATCAACAAACAAGCAATCTCATAACTTATTTCCCGTCAACGTACATTCTCCATAGATCAGCAGCATTTCTACCATATCTTCATGTGTGTACATTATACTGTACAGTGTAAGTTCCACAACACAACGTTTATTCACAATGTGTACTACCTCCGTGCCGTCACTAGACTACTCTGATGCACGACTACACTGGCAAGCGGTGTACTGCACGCCAAAGCAACAACAAATGGGATGCTCGGTGGGTGGTGGAGTACAAGAGTTTGCATGGGTCACAAATCATAAACAAGGCGAAGTGGTAACTGTGGCAGTAGTGGGAACTACGTTGGACACTTGACTAGGTAGCCGGGCCCTGCGCGACAGGCACAGTGGGTCATATAACGCATTAGATAAACCTTATTTTGGGTGTGCAGGATAAATAAGACAACCTGACGGGTGTACACCGATCGGTACTGGTTCATATTGTGTACGTAGATACGTAAAACGTGCAAGAGGGAAATCATTATGTGCTTGTGGGAGTTGATGGCAGCAGACCGTATTATTCGTTTCGGACCTCTTGATAAGTATGGAGGTGTGATTACACATGTCAGTCACATCGCGATTACGGGCAGCATGGGGTTCACGGCTGAGCTTCAGGACGTGCGATAGCAGCGCATGTCGGGTGTTTCAAGCGTCATCTTCGCGTCTCAATATCTCGGGATGTAATGAGAATATTGCGATGCAATCAACGCCATTGTGTATGTGCTTTGTCATGCTATGGATTGCTGAAGAAAAAATATAGGAGGTCCATCTAAAAAAACGTAAGTTTGTGTTAAAAAAACACATATGCTTTCGTTTTAGAATGTTCCCAAATATGTACATTCATGGGCCCCATCCCTACATTGATACCGGTGAAAGTCGTTTTCCAATAGCTGTTATTGTTCCAGAGATATTTTGGGTGGACAAGATAGCTGGGACACCCTGTATATATATATATATATATATATATATATATATATATATATATATAATGACTTTTGAACATCTTTCATTTGCTAACTATGCCTATCAGAGTTAGTGACTTCAGTAGTTAGTATCATTTATTTAGCTGGCAGTATTGGCGCTCGCTTTATTGCAGTAGTTCGAGTAACGAAGATATTTGTGAGGTAAGTGATTCAAGAAAGGTATAGGTCATTGTTAGTCAGGGCCATTCTTTTGTAGGGATTGTTGAAAGTCAGATTGCTTTGCGCTAAAAATATTGTGTGTCAGTTTAGTGATGATCAGAATAAGTAAAGTGAGAAATGTCTGAGTACGTTCAGTTTTGCTCAGCTGTTTGAAAATCAAATAACGTAAGGGGTTTATCAGCACAGTCACTCATAAAGTTTTCTAAGGGGAGGTTTCAGCCATTGCCTTCCCCCAACATTTGAAATGACCCACCCTGCGAGCTACATGTACAGTTTGACGTGGTTCAAACACGGTGCAGCTCACCATTTTTCACGTAAACAAACATTTGCCAGGGGTGAATGAAATGATCAGTGACAAACAAAAATCCTAACACAGACCAGGGATCGATCCCGAGACCCTTGCAGTCTGTGGGAGTTAGGGAGGCAAAGTGGACAGGGGTCGCATCCCGAAGCCTCGCTACGGCGTTCCCATTATCTGTGGCGACAGATGCTGAAGTCAGTTTTTATATATTTATTTTTCTTATTCTTATTAAAATATATAACACATATATAAGTCATATATACATATTCTCCACAATGTTTTGAAAAAGAGAAAAACGTGTGCAAAGTTTGTCCCTCATTCCTTGAGTTGCGAACGAAAATAACGACGCATGGACGCCTGCCGCGACTTGACTGAAAAGATAAATTTGAATTGGTCTTTTCTGGAAAAAATCTACTCGCGTGTCGAGACTTCGTGCAGTCAGTACGAAGCTACCAAAAAATGACATAGTATAGAAGGTGTCTGTGAACGACCCTCGCTCCATATGCCTATGGAATAAGACGTACAGGCAGCAGCACTGTTGTACAGTGTATCTAGAAAACCAGTTCTCTTAGCGTATTAAACAGGTTTATCCGAGAAGGACGTCATGTTCTTCCAAATATTCTGTTTTAAAAGCCCTGTATTTCTGTGTTACGCTTTTTTATGAGCTGTACTGACCTTGTTACGATCGTAACAAGTTGTTTCTGAATTCTTTCGGTGTCTTTTGCAATGTGTAAGATGTATTGTAGACGCTAAAAAAAATTTTCTAGAATTGTTCGCACTAGCATCTTCAATGCGACACTTTACAGAATAAGCTTCTTGCAGGTGAATATATCCATGGAATGACCAACAAGGTCGGTACAGAGCACGTGTAGCATGTATCAGGAACACAAGTTGCAGTCCGTCGACTGCTATTAAGAAGTTGTTCCGATTTCTGATCAGTTTTCTCAGAAATGGGATCGACATCCATCAGAGCTCTTAAATATCACAGAGAATACGCGATGCTGCCATCACCCATAACTACGCACGAACCAACAGCTTAGCGTACAACTGATTTTCGATTCTGTTACCGTTTGAATGTTTGTTTTCTGCTTTATATGTTTTGTAGCCCGTGTTTCAGTCACTTATGTGACAAATGACTTGTGATTAATCTTTACCTCGCTCAGTTAGCTAGCCGGCTGGTTTGGTTATAACTAACTTTTCTGCTACCACTCACGATTTTCTTTTGTTTATATTTTACACGACGCATTTCGAGGAATGATTAACATTTTCAAGCGCGTTTTTCTCTGTGTACTACTTCAAAGAAGCAATCATTTTCCGAAACGTGACGTGTAAAATATAAATAAGAAAATCGTGATTGTTGGCAGAAAAGATATCAACAAACCCATTGCTTTCATAGTCGCAGGTCTTCATAGACAATTTATAATGGGCCAATCAAACAGATAGCCAAAATGCTGTTCAGGAAATATGTTATTATTGCGTAGTTATAGACCTGCGTAATTATTTCTCTCTGGTGTGGATCGCTGCTACAATCCTGATCGAGGATTGAACGAAGTTCACTAACTTTGGCCAAGAGCGTGTTCTGCCTAGAGAAAAATCGGAATTCAATTCTCATTAACGTAAAGAAAATTATCCTCTTCCCAAAATACTGTATTCGTCTGGGTGGAAATGGAAATGCCGTGCGGCTACGGCCTCCCGTCGGGTAGACCGTTCGTCTAGTGCAAGTCTTTCGAGTTGACGCCACTTCGGCGACTTGCGTGTCGATGGGGATGAAATGATGATGAAAGACACACAACACCCAGTCATCACGAGGCAGAGAAAATCCCTGGCCCCGCCGGGAATCGAACCCGGGGCCCCGTGCGCGGGAAGCGAGAACGCTAGCGCACGACCACGAGCTGCGGACATTCGTCTGAGTAATGCTACTGCTTCTAGCATGAAGCGGGCCGACATAGCAATGAACGTCCCTTAACAGTCACCTGTAAAATAGTGTTGGTAAATGTACGCTGGTGAATAAAATACGTCATCGTAAGAGAGTCAACTAATTTTGTACCTTAATTTTAGATAAATCTCAATATCTCGAGTCGTCCTAAGGAAAGCCACCCACGATTTGCGTAGGACAATCGACATATCACGAGCTACGTGAAGTTGATCTCTCCCACATATTTTCAAGCTCCCTGCTAAGAATAGATAGTAGTGAACTGCAAATCTTAATAAATAAATATGCGGCACAAGTCAAGACATCTTCTTTTTAATGTTTCAATGACGAACAAGTCTGGATGTTAGCAACTAGGAAAAAAATTATAGATTCTAGTTACAAGGACACGATCATTATTTACTACCAGGTACCATGTAATTAGCACCGAAAAATCTGTAAATAACTAATGCAGAGACATATCGATGAGTTGATGGGTTGTCCATATGATTTAGAACGTGCGAAGAGTTATTTCTCGTTAGTTGGAAGAAATTACGTATTCCTTTCCACGATTAAATTTATTGGTAAAGATTGGTGTCAAAGAAACTGGCCACGACGAGGTCTGGGAAAATGTATGGGTATACACGAACAGAATTAGTTCGACCGGAAAGTCAATTACACTACGTAAATCAGATTTTACAGGGGATAAAGAAAAAGAAAAACCGACCAGCCAAAGGGAGAGCTAGGCATCATCTACCTCCAACCCATTTTCATATACGGAACAGTCACACCAGCTACAGTGTTTAAAAAAAGGGAAGGGAACAGGTAGATGGGTGATACGTCTTCTTGCCAGATGCACAGAATTGGCTTCCCGGTAAAGTAATCACGGCGATATTTGAGTAATGTGAAAGTTCCTTTCTAGCCTGGTTTTCCCTACCGCTGACTCGATTATACCCGTATAATCACAGGAGCACGCCGATCAGTTATTAGGTACGTAAGTGCCATCGATTGCCGAGTCTGGTCGTTTGCGGTCGAGCCTTGCGGGGGGGGGGGGGGGGGCGGGAGGGGGGGGAGCGGGGGGGGAGCGGTGGGGGGCGACTTTGAGGGAGGTGTCGTCGGCGTCGACGGTGAAGGAGCGGGGAGACAATGACGGGGTACGCGTGACAAACGAGGGAGGGGAGGGGAGGTGATTGATGGATTGATCGCGGGCTTCTGGCTACTCGAGGTCGCCGACATCAGAAGAAGCAGGTGTCAGCGACGAAGGCAAGATTTATTGATTTCGAGAGAGGGCTGTCCCTATATTAATGCGCGTCGAAGCGACGTGTTGCACAAACGTCGCCTTCCGTGCCTTCGGCAGCAAAGCGTTTGTCATTCGGAAATCCCACCCTAAAGCAATGTTCCCATTGAAGAATATCTTGGGAGGAGTTAATTTGACAGTTCCTCCGATAAAAACCACGATGCTATGTGAATGGCTGTTAACATGTATAAATGTTGCCGAGGGTCGTCGACTTTGCGTCGGGCCCTACCCATTTTTCTAACAATAACAGCTCGCTATCTACAGGCGTTGATTTTAGACTAACGTTTGATATTGGTCTTATTATCCAGCTGCAGACAAAGCCAAAGAAACAAAAATAATGTGCAAAAGCGGTCGGAGGCTAGTAACATACTTAAAGCGCTATGCTGTGCCATGCTCTTCATCTATACGTGGCTGCTTGTCCAAACGTCATCAATCATGTTTTACAAATCTGAATGTTCGTGTTTCCTCTCCATTCTCTCCCTAGCGCGAAGTTACCCACTCGTAAAGCCTTCGTAGCAATCGGTCTGTACATCAGGTAAGACATTTCCATTCCAGTTTTCTCAGCTGTTATTTCTTTCACGTGATGTCTGTACGTCTCCGTTTCGATTATTACTTATCGACAGAATGTACTTCTTCTTGCTTCCATGTTTGCACAGTGATGCATAGAAAACTATGAGCACAACAACCAAAACTAAATATGATAGACGACTTTCACGCCTAAAACGGTCTTTGGGCAAATGGAATTCTCCACAACCGATTTGCAGACGCTGCAGCGTAGGTCGGAATTGTACACTGAAGAGCCAAAGAAACTGGAACACCTGCCTAATATCGTGTAGAGAACCCGCGAGCATGCAGAAGTGCCACATCACGACGTTCCTTGGGCTCAACTAATGTCTCAAGCAGCGCTGGAGGGAACTGACACTATGAATCGTGAAGGACTGTCTGTAAATCTATCTGTAAGAGAACGAGGGGGTGGAGATCTCTTCTGAAGAGCACGTTACAGGTCATCCCAGATGCGCTCAATAATGTTCATGTCTGGGGAGTTCGGTGGCCAGTGGAACTGTTTGAACTCAGAAGAGTGTTCCTGGAGCCACCCTGTAGCATTTCCTGCTGGAATTGCCCATGTCCGTCGGAATGGACAATGGACATGAACGGATGCAGCTGCTAAGACAGAATGCTTACATGCGTGTCACCTGACAGAGTCGTATAGAGACGTATCAAAGGTCCCATATCACTCCAACTGCATATTTCCCACACCAATACAGAGCCTCCACCACCTTCAACAGTCCCCTGCTGACATATAGGGTCCATAGATTCATGAACTAGTCTCCACACCCGTACACGTCCATCCGCTCGATTCCATTTCAATCGAGAATCGTCCGACGAGGTAACATGTTTCCAGTCATCAACAGCGCAATGTCGATGTTGATGAGCCCAGGCGAGGCGTAAAGCTTTGTGTCTTGCGGTCATCGAGGGTACACGACTGGACCTTCGGCTCCAGAAGCCCATATCGATGAAGTTTCGTTGAATGGTTCGCACGTTGACAGTTGTTGATTGGCCCAGCACTGAAATCTGCAGCAATTTGCGGAGGGGCTGCACTTCTGTCACGTTGAACGATTCTATTCAGTCGTCGATGGACCTGTTCTTGCAGGATCTTTTTCCGGCCGCAGCGATGTCGGAGATTTGATGTTTTACCGGGTTCCTGATATTCACAGTACACTCGTGAAATAGTCGTACGGGAAAATCCCCACTTCATCGCTACCTCGAAGATAGTGTGTCCCATCACTCGTGCGCCGACTATAGCACCAAGTTCAAACGCACTTATATCTTGATAACCTGGTATTGTAGCAGCAATAATCGATCTAACAACTGTGCCAGACACTTGTGTTATTATAGGCGTTACCGACCGCAGCGCCGTATTCTGCCTGTTTACATATTTCTGTATTTGAATACGCATGCTTGTATCGGTGTCTTTGGCGCTTCAGTGTAATAGCAGTTACGGCTCGGGGGATTGGCGACATATCACACGATCATGGATCGCTTCTCGTCCTGCCTCGTAGGCAGCAGTCGGTCAGTCGGAATCCCTGAGTGGTGCATGTTGCTTTCTTGTCATACGGAAGAAATTTTGTATTCTGTTAGTTGAGTGCTGTCGCTGATGACCTCGCTGTTGAGCGCCCTATACATACAACAACCACCACCACCACCACTACCACCATCACCAACACCACGAAGAAGGAAATCTTTGTTCAAAGATAGGATGACCCGTCTTTGTAATTAAGTTAAACGGATGTTTCATGCTTCATTGAGATGGCAGCGCTTCTTGAATCGGGAGAGAATTGTTTGACATTCAGTAAGACGGGGTTAACATAACTCCCTGGGAGTGTGGCTTGTCGTACATTTGGCAGTGCAAAATAAGTCTGTGACATATGACAGTTTCGAGATTCTAGTAGCGATTTCACCATTTTGGGGCTAGGTTATGTAAGAACCAGAGGAGGTTGGTCTGGTTAAGTACCTAACAAGCCGGGAGAGTGATGCCTGGACATATCTTGAGAACCGGTACATTGCGTAGTGCTTCTTGAATGAGCCCTACATATCGGATTAATTATATGAGGAGCGAGTATTCCCTTTACATGTGCACTATTGACTAAGGACTTTTTCGTAGTTACGACCTATCAAATTAAAAATCATTGGTAGCTACATTACTTGCTCATTTATTGTCCTGAATGCAGCTATCCGCTTCAAATTAACTTCTCTGGTTTTCAGTACATATGATGTAAAACTATCTAACCGGATCATTTCGTTATTTACGTAACTGTTCGTTAGTTGCGGTAGTATCTGCTATGTGGTTCAGCTGTCTCAATGTGGCTCTTCCGACCGCAACATATTCCTGAGATAATTTTATTAACGTCCACGATCGATCTTACACTTTATCGGTGTGCTTCTTGAAATATGATTCATTTGCCTCGTCCGAAATATCTGTGAAATTCAGTGCTCCTCTTTTGTCCTAACATTGTGTTTTGTCAACCTTTCGACTTAAGTACACGACTGTTCCAGTCTAGTCGATTTACTTCTGTACGTAATAAATAACAATTGAAACGTCTCCTTAGAAAAATTAATGAATTACTGTGCTGGTAAACCCCTTACGTTATTTGATTTTCAAACAGCTGAGCAAAACTGAATGTACTCAGACATTTCTCTCTTTACTTATTCTGATTATCACTAAACTGACACACAGTATTTTTAGCGCAACGCAGTCTGACTTCCAATAATCCCTACAAAAGAATGGCCCTGACTAACAATAGCCGGCCGGAGTGGCCGTGCAGTTCTAGGCGCTACAGTCTGGAACAGAGCAACCGCTCCGGCCGCAGGTTGGAATCCTGCCTTGGGCATGGATGTGTGTGATGTCTTTAGGCTAGTTAGGTTTAATTAGTTCTAAGTTCTAGGCGACTGATGACCTCAGAAGTTAAGTCGCATAGTGCTCAGAGCCATTTGAACCATTTTTGAACTAACAATGACCTATACCTTTGATGAATCACTTACCTCCCAAAAATCTTCGTTACTTCAACTACTGCAATACAGCGAGCGCCAACTGCGCAACGCTACGCGCTGTTAACAGCCAACTGCCCAACTGTACAATAGCAAATTCCAACAATGCAAACCAGCCACAGATTGCACACAGCACAGTCAGTGATCTTCATATAGAGCGCTACATGGCGTTACCAACATAAAAACCTAAACAGCCTACTTACACAATCAATTCGTCTTACAATTTAGTTTCTTGGTATTTCTCTGCATTGTTGCACTGCCATATTTTTGATTCCTTCTACATTCAACAGCTTCTCTTGTAGTGCTCTTAAAATTATGTACGTTACAATTCGCCTTGTCGTACTACTGACTTCAGCCTCGCCTTTGTGATGCTGGTATATCCCTGGTGAATGCATTATTCGCTCGGTTTTGGCTTGATATCCTATAGCATTGGTGACATAAGATACATCAAACATCCTAGTATCATCGTCCGTACGGCTCCATTTATTGTAGCCTTGTGTGGTCTGCAATTTAAAAACACGTTCTTAATCTGTTCGCTAGAATTAGAATCAATTTGTTCTCTATCCTTAAAATAACATTTCGAGGTTCAGCTGGCATTACATCGTATGGTCCACACCATTGCGAATTCAGTTTGCCAGACCATCCTCTTTTCACCGTTTCATCAGATATTAAGACTCTGTCTTTCACTTTAAAATCTCTGGGTTGCTGTGTTATGTCATAATATGTCTTCTTCATCTGCTTTGTTGGCATTATTTTCTCTCTAGGCACTCTGTGAGCTGCTCTTAACAACGATTTTATTTTATTCAAGCAATAATCGTAAGTGAACTGCATTTTCTTCTCTTCTCGTTGTAATACATGTGAAATATTCACTTTATTCCCGGGCTTTAACTTGAACGGGGTGTACCCTGTACTGCCCTGCAGTGTAATATTAAATATGAATGAATTGTAGGGAACCCATAAACCCTACGTACTGTTATCCTTATTCGCAGAATGTTTTAAATACTCTACAAGAGTATGATAACCCCTATCTAATGCTCCATTACACTGAAGACCCCATAGAGTTGTCTCCATTTTCCTTATACCCAATGTTCTATGTACCCTTTTAAAAACATCAGTCAGAAAGCTTAAACCCTGACGGGTTTCCATGACAGTATTCCATATTATATTATGATTCTTTCTGTAAATGCATGTGCTGCTATTTCTGCATCCTGTTTTTCTAATGGAATCACTTCCGTGAATTTACTAAGATTATCCTGAAAAGTAAGGATAAATCTTTTTTCTTCAGCTGTTATGTCCAAAGGACCTGCGCTGTCTATGTAATCCTTCCCGAAACCGTTTTTTGCTATGTCGATGATTCTTGAAGGTGATATCGTGTAGCATTATGTTACCTTGTTACGGTCACAGGTATCCCAAGTTTTAATTTAGTTTTGAACAGCGTCCTTCATGCCATCCCACGATTTGTTTCGATTAATTCTTTCATAATTTCTACGTGTTCCATGATTTCCTCCTAAAGCCTTGTCATGTATTTTTTGTACGATCTGTTGCTTTTTTTCATCGCTAATCTCTTCATTTGGTACTAACAAGGGGAAGGCCTCAGACATGGCCAACCGATTCGGCTCAGATTTGGCAGGTCGCTTGTCTACAACCTAAAACAAAGGACTAAGATATTTTGGCTCAACACCTTCCCGTTCTTGAGAAAATCATCCCTAAAGGTCATGACAAGCAATCAACTCAAAATTGGCGGGATCGATAGATAATTGTAAATAGAATGTTTTTCATCATCAGGCATGGGGTCCATGAATGCATTCTTTTCCAGAAATCGAAGAAAGGAACTTTTACAACTGGCGCTTATGTATCCACATGGTAAACGCATTTCGTCAGTTGGCTGGGAAGCGGAGAACCCGGGTTCGAATCTCAAGGAAACCTAGCGGATGTTATTCTTCTCGTTCGTATTTTTCCATATCTCAATTGATGGGGGTAGGAGGGTTAATAAAGTAAGCAAATCAGTAAGGAATGATAAAAAGGTGGGCAAATAAATTTCTCAAACTACTTCGGATAGTAAACAACTAAAATGTTATTTCTAGTCACTTTACAGTGGCTCTTCCAGTCGCTGTTACGTGTCCTCACTTTTCTTCGAACATCTAGGTGGAAGGTACTCGTCACATAAACATTCGCGGCACCAAGAACATCTAATGAATGCAGTATTTCGTCAGCTACGCTGTAACTTCCGACGAGTCGGCGGAAAACAAACTTGGTTTACATTTAAAAATATGTCTTTTTCGGAAATTAATTTTGATGCGTACCACACAAACGATATCATTGTTGAAAAATCCGTGCTGAAATTTGGTTATGAATTATGGTGTGAGTAGTTATTGCATAAGTGTTGTTGTGCAATTCCTGTTGAGTTTCCAGAAGCACACTGAAATTCTAAAGCCTCGAAATACAGTCTTTAACCTGGCGACAGAAATAATCATCACATGACTGACACACAGGTTTGCCGTTTGGTGGTATTACTTTTGCCGTACACATCGGTTGAACCTCTTCATCTATAAACATCGTATCACTCATTAGAGTATTAGTTTTTCCACCCCAGAAATCCAATATTAGACAAAACTTGTTATCAGTAACGTATGGTTTTAAAACATTCTCAAGAAATGTTCTGTAAATCGAGCCAGTTATCTCGCCAGTTTTCTTTCTTTCTTTTTTTTAATCTCAATTTTATATTTTGTCCATAGTAAGAGTTCCCATCTTATATAACGAATTCAGTATCAGCTAAATCCTCGCTGTCTTCCTTTGGTGGCGATGCTTGTACCCCGAGGTTTCCCTAAGCCAATCTAAACTGTCTCTCCCGCTTGTATGCATACTGATAGTTTCTTTTATAGAGCGATTCTTTATTGATTGCGTGCACAAATCTTGAGTGCCGAGTCCTTCTCCTCTGTGGCATTAGTCTAATTTTTGTATGGTAGTAATTACTTTAGTGCTGACTATGGTACTGTGAGGCAGTAGCGTCAGAGAAATTTCCTCTCTGGAGGGCAGTCTTTTCCGGCTTTACTTAGAATGCTCTTATCTAGAGTTAAAGTTCACCTGTTTCTGGCAGTCCTAGTGCTTTCGTTTAACTTACCGTCTCTAGTTTCATGTTACTTATCAGGGCAATAAAGGTGCGGTGACTACTTGTGAAGCCACGAGATATGCTTTGACCAAAACATTATCTTTTAAGTCTTAATGGTCATTGCAGACAAGTTCTTTTCTGAAAAGTATATTTTCTGATAAGGGCGCGAAAGAGTTATTTAATGTAGCACAGACTGCCATTGTGTGACAGTTTTTCAACATGTTTTCGATGATGGGATAATTCCTCTCATTTTCATGGACTACTTTCCTCAACCCCTCCTAACGTTTTTCCTCATGGCAGTTTTTCGACATGTTTTCGGACACAGGGTATTTTCTCGTATTTTCGAGGACTTCTTTCCTGGGCCCCTCCTGACTTTTTTTTTTTTTTTTGGTTTACCGCTACGTCACCTGCCTCGGCGTCCGCTCAAAAGATGAAGCGCATGCGGTGACACAGCCTGCCTACAGGAGCACTGGTTTCCAACATGAACTGAGTAAATTACAGTTACAACATTAATGTACTTGGTAATACGTACTATTATAATTACTGCGGCCCTTAAAACTCAGGCTATACATCAGCATTGGACCACTTTTCCCAACAGTTCATTTGTAATCTGTTAGTTACTTCCGTGTATCACACATAAGCAATTTTATATACAAAGCTATCATCCGTCATTTCATGACTTTTCGACGATTTTGAATTACTTAATTAATGTTATTTCAAACCGCGTATAGTCTGTTATATTGGGCCTAATGTTAAAATGCGATTGAAAACAGTTTTCTGAAGCCGACTGATATTGTTTCACATACCAGGCGCCTAAATTTGGTACTACGTAAGTAGACTTGTAAGTAAATAAATAGCTAAATGGACCAGTCTTGGAAAAATTGGCATACCTATGCGAAAGTAGGTAACTTCCAGCTCTCCTCAACATTCACGTTATTTAATATCAGAAGTGTACTCAAAGTGCCGAGTGGGGCAAATAAAAGTGGCCAGGAGGACAGAGTTCAAGGATACAAAGAAACACAGCAGAGGAAAGGAAATGCAGTACTTACCCGGCCATCTTGCAACAGGACGGAGCAATTGTTCATACAGCAGGCCGGACCTGGGAGCACATTTACACAATCATCATGGAGTTGTCAGCGGACGTCGGTCAGGTCGCTGCCCAAACTGGCCACCCCGGTCACGTGATTTGTAAGTGTGCGATTACTATGTGTGGGGAGCCCTCAAGTCTAAGGTGTATCGCAACAGCCCTAATAGTCTTGAAGAACTGCAGCAAAACATTTCGGATGATACTGCAGCAATTCCAGCAGTCCAGCTTCGATCAGCCTTCAGCAACTTGCTGACTAAGGCCCAGAAGTGCCAAGAGGTGTATGGTGGTCACTTTCAACATCGCCTATAGTCATGTTAATACTGTATTTCCTTTCCTCTGATGGCTCTCTTTGTACACTGGAACTCTGTTCTCCGAGTCACTTTTATTTGTCCCTCCCTGTATAGCTCAATGATATCGGTACAAAGCTCACCTATACGAAGATGAATTGAAGCTAGACATGTTGGGACATGTTTAAAGGACAATTGAAGTTTTACCCTCCTTACTGAGCACGTTGACAGATAGCTGTATAAGTATTTGATAGATGTATTAGTATAGGACTAAAATGTAGCTTACAGTAAAGGATCCCCATGGCGGGAGTACCGAGCGAGGTGGTACTGCGGTTAGCACACTGGACTCGCATTCGGGAGTACAACCATCCTGCCATCCTGATTTGAATTTTCCGCAATTTCCCAAAATCACTTCAGACAAATGCTGGGATGGTTCCCTTGAAAGAAAAAATGGCTCTGAGCACTATGGGACTTCCGTGGTCATCAGTCCCCTAGAACTCAGAACTACTTAAACCTAACTAACCTAAGGACATCACACATACCCATGCCCGAAGCAGGATTCGAACCTGCGACCGTAGCGGTCACGCGGTTCCAGACTGAAGCGCCTTTAACCGCACGGCCACACCGGCCGGCCCCTTGAAAGAGCACGGCCGATTTCCTCCCCCATCCTTCCCTAACCCGACGGACCGATGACATCACTGTTTGGTGCCCTCCCGCAAATCAACCAAGAGGGAGCGTAAATTTGTCTATGGCTGGGGAAAATTTCTGACTACGTTGATGCGTTTATACAAGTTCTTAGTAATTACTATATGAAAATGGTTGTAATACGAAACAGTAAAAAACCTGTTGATGTTTCGGTCTTCAGTGTGAAACATGACTTGAAGGCGCTCTTCACGCTAGTCTTTGCTTCGAAAGCCTCTTCATCTTTGCATCACTACTAAAACCGACACCCACTTGAACCCGATTACTATAGTGCAACCCTGCTCTTCGTCTAAATTCCCCCCTCCCCCACCATACATTCCTCTTTCAGCAAATAAGGTATTACGTAATGCCTCCGGTTGTTTTCTACCATCGTAAACCTTCTTTTGGTCAAGTTGTACTATAAAATTCTGTTCTCTCCAATGCTATTTAGCACCTCCTCATTTAGTTATCCGATCTATACGTCCAATTTTCACATTATTTTGTAGAACCATATTTCCAAAGTCTCTATTCACATTGTGTCGATACCATTTATTGCACGCGTTTCACCTGGACATTAGGTCTACACTTCAGAATAATGCCAACAGAAAATACTTCCTAACACTTAGATTTATATCAGATGGTAACAAATTTCTCCTTCGCAGAAATTTTTTTCTTGCTATTGATAGTCTACATCTACATCTGCTTTCGCGATTATCACTTGTTTTACTGCTCAGATTGCAAAACTGATCTGCTAATATTAATATCTCATTTCGTAATGTAATTCTACCATCGTCTCCAGATTTAATTCGGCTACTTTCCTGTACTCTTGTTTTACTTTTCTGCCGGCCGGAGTGGCCGAGCGGTTCTAGGCGCTACAGTCTGGAGCCGCGCGACCGCTGCG
Source organism: Schistocerca serialis cubense (assembly GCF_023864345.2). Classification (NCBI taxonomy): domain Eukaryota; kingdom Metazoa; phylum Arthropoda; class Insecta; order Orthoptera; family Acrididae; genus Schistocerca; species Schistocerca serialis. Next base: position 725,425,590 of record NC_064641.1, read on the forward strand.
GTCGCAGGTTCGAATCCTGCCTCGGGCTTGGATGTGTGTGATGTCCTTAGTTAGTTAGGTTTAAGTAGTTCTAAGTTCTAGTGGACTGATGACCTCAGAAGTTAAGTTCCGTAGTGCTCACAGCCATTAGAACCATTTTTACTTTTGTTGCTGCTCATAATACAACTTGTTTCAAGACACTATATATTCCAGGTTTGTTTGCGTGGCCATCCTCCGCAGCAAGCACAGAAATATTTGTTTTGCAAGTAGAAACCGCCTTTTCTTGCAGCAATGTAATTTATTTCTCCCAGACACATTTCGCCTTTTTTTTTTACTCTAAGCCGTTTTCAGTGGAATATAGAACGATTCATTTTTGTTTTGATTTGTGTTATTTTTAGATTATAAAACAGTTCACGTTGCGTTTTTTTATATAAAAAAGTAATTACTTACAGTTCACAGCGTTTTTGTTGGCCTCTGCGTTTTTCCTCATCCGTTCTGGAGGTCCCACTACCACTTCATTTACGAAACATAAGCACATTTTATATTCCGAACTTCTACCTTTGCACTGTTCATCTTGTTTACTCCTATTTTTTGTGCGCTATCTCTCTTCTGGCACTAGTTGTAGATATTTGTTCGAAAACTGCTTTTAAAGACGTAAATGTTGTGAATTCACTATGTGTCTCATCCTGTTTGGTTCGTTTACCTACGTGTTGCCAACTTAACGAAGTATATGCTGAAAACAAACGTCATGATGTTTATATCTGTGTGTTTGTATGAGAGGGAGTGAGAGAGAGAGAGCTAGAGTATATATATATATATATATATATATATATATATATATATATATATATATGTGTGTGTGTGTGTGTGTGTGTGTGTGAGTGTGTGTGTGTGTGTTGAATTTGAGTGTAATAGCTGTCAGAGAGTGATTGAAAGCTTTGGTGATCAGTTGATTTGAGTTTTGGTTTTATAATCTAAAAGTAACACATATCAAAACAAAACTGTATCGTTCTAGATCACAACATTCCGTTCAGCACGTCTCCCAAGTCCTTTGCAATTCTGACATAATAATAATATTACCGGTAAATCGTAAAATATTTATATTTGCCTCCTTAACCTTTAATTTCATTTCCAAATCTGTCCTTGATTTACTTTAGTGCTTTGTACTGGTTGAATAACATGCCAAAAAGGCTGCAGCCCTGTTCGGGTGGTTGTTTACTGCGAAGAAGCACTATCTGAATGAAATACATTGTGTAAAATGTACTTACCTCGTGTCTTCTTGGTAAGACTCCGCCGATGGATGGATATGCTAGAAAAATACTTAGGTGAATTTCAATTCTACCTAGACATGACAATAAACTAAGCAATCAGCCAGAAATGCAGTGAGGAAGAATCGAAAGTAAGTATGCCGTACTCGGGCATTTATATGTGAAGTGCTTTTGTTTAAGAAGGTACGCAATACATTACGTACACGACCACGTAGTACAACACACACTACTTTGTCAAACAGAAAATGAAGATACGTAACTGAGTGTCGATACAGAGCCCATTTCACAGTCATAGCTTATTTCTGACAAAACACATTACCACACGTACGAAACATGGCTCTGTAATGAAAAGGAGTTGTGAAATGACCTCTGGCACTACCTCATGCGTACCTCCCTACATCCAGTAAGGGAAGCCACAGAAACAATCTTCCCAGGTTCTTGTTCAGCCTGCCCTAAGAACTTCCACACTTCGGAGCATTGATACATGCTCGAGACATTAGCCACAGTGAGCATATAAATAAATCCCCTTCATACTGGTGAGTTAGACAATTCTATAGCCAGGAAATGAAACGTGACACTACCTCTTTACACAGACGGAAACAGCGCCAAGCATGCTGACAAGGATACCATTTACCCGTCTAACTCTCTTCTCAAGTACTGCTTCCCTTCCATGTCCTTTGACTCGTATAACTTGCTTCTGTACATGTTGTAGACAGCCTTTCACACATTACATCGTTACTAACTTCTGTCGAAATTGTCAGTTTCTGAATACACAATTGCTGTAAATGCAGGTTTGTCTTTATTCAGTCTATCTTTGACATAAGTTGAAGAGTGAGTATTGCAGCCATTGTTCCTGCAATATGCGGAATCCTCCTATCAACTGGGCCATTCTTCCGTAGACAATTGGTATTAATACCATACAGCCATGAGTTGCGAGCCTCATGGCTACATCTTATAGAATCCGCCTTCCTTATTACTGGAATTATTATGTTCTTCTTGAAGGACTTGTAACTCAGGGAATCGCTATTAGGCATTAGGTAACAGGCTTCATAAAAAAACAACAATAAATGTAAATGTAAAATGGACTTCAGCTGCATAATGCGGACGTCATATGTATCTGAAACGCGGTAGAGAGTCGTAAACTGTCGAAACAGCTGATGGCATAAGCAGAATCTGCAGCCTAGTGGTTCCGATGATGCGGCGCAAATGCACGAAATTATTGTTTTGTCACTCTTGTGAACTTCTCCTTTTCACTCGAATTACCAAGGTCTTTCCCAGAATGAGATTTCCACTCTGCAGCGGAGTGTGCGCTGATATGAAACTTCCTGGCAGATTAAAACTGTGTGCCGGACCGAGACTCGAACTCGGAACCTTTGCATTTCGCGGGCAAGTGCTCTGCCATCTGAGCTACCCAAGCACGACTCACGCCACGTCCTCAGAATTTACTTCTAACCTTTGGAAGGTAGGAGACGAGGTACTGGCAGAAGTAAAGCTGTGAGGGCGGGGCGTGAGTCATGCTTGGGTAGCTCAGATGGTAGAGCACTTGCCCGCGAAAGGCAAAGGTTCCCAGTTCGAGTCTCGGTCCGGCACACAGTTTTAATCTGCCAGGAAGTTTCAAGATCTTTCCCTCTCACATCACATTAGCTACTCTTTCGAGGCAGGACATGGGCCTGCGTCACCTATCTACACGATAGCTGAGAAACTGGTGGGACCTCTCTGTTTCAGGTCACTGTGAGAAAAATCTTTTCAATCATGCTTTAAACTATAGAGTCTTAACTTTGATGCATTTGGGTGAAAAGGGGGCAAAATAAAATTATTATGCACGATCCAGTTATATTAGTATGACCACCACCTATGTACGATGTCATCGTGCAATACCCACTCACAGGTGGCAGATGGCAGCACTGGCAGTCGGAAATATATAAAGAGTGTCAGGGTAACGTGGAAAACAGTACAGTCGTTGTCGCAATGGGGAAACAGAGCGATCTATCTGATGTCCAAAGGGCATGATCATTGCCTTTCGGGCCCAGAATAGAAGCATTTCCGAAATGGCTAAGTTTGTGAACTGTTCGCGTGGCACCGCGGGTAAAGTTTAAAGTACATGGCAAAATGGCGCTATCCAAAGCGGGCACCTAGGCAACTGTGGTGCACCAAGGGCCATAGACAACATGTGTGAACGTAGGGTTGCGGAGGTGTGTACGGACGAGCAGTTGGAAGCCCTGATGATCCCGGGGGTACCAGTACTGTGTCCTCAACAACCATACATCGAATGTTGCTGCGTATGGGCCTCTGCGGCAGGCGCCTGATTCATGCAACCATGCTGACTGCTGTTCATCGGAAACGATATGTGGAATTTACACGTCAGTGCCGTAACTGAACGTGCACTGTGTGGCGAGAGGTGGCCTTTTCCAAATAATCACCTTTTATGCTCCATGGGACAGATGGCTATTGGTGTGCACGCCTGAAAGCAAACAATCTGCAACAATATCAGAGGGGTCCAGCCGGAGGTTGGGTGATCTCTTCTGGAAGACACAATGGATGAACGCAAGTACCCATCTCTCCGTGGGGACTATGTCTACCGCTATATGCAGTCTGTTTTTCCTCGGCATGAGGGCATCTACCACCATGAGAAGGCAAGGTGTCACACAACTCGCAGTGTAGGAGCGTAGTTCGAATATCCCCATGATAAGTTTACCCTACTCCCCCGGTCACCAGCCTCTCCGGATTTAAGCCCAGTCGAGAAATTGTGGGACCACTCTATCAGGCTGTATGCGCCATGGATCCTCCCTCAGCGGAAAAACCTACTGGAGGTGACCACAGCACTGGAGTTGGCATGGCTCCACATCCCTGCCGGTACCTTCCAGAACCTCATAGACTCTCCTCCTGGGCGTCTCACAGCGGCCCGTCCTGCACAAAATGGATATTCAGCTATTGACTGGAGGTCACATTAATGTGATTGGACGGTGTACGCTTTAAGAAGGTCCTATAATTTTGTAAAATGCTTGTTTCAGTGAAGTTATTGCAGAGGTAGATAAACAACGTTATTATTTTTTTAAACAAATCTGTTGTTTATAAGCATATGATATCACAATCTAAACCATGTAGCAGCTTGGTACGAGGATGAAGTTCCCAAAACAGTATCTCACTAGTCTAGAACAACTAGGAAACCAAACTTTATGACACCAATTTAATGCAGAAAAATTACTGGTACTTTATATTAAAATTATAATTTCTGTCTTCCCAAAATATTTTATTACATTAGAAGGCATTACGTATTCGTCGTAAGAGGTGTTAATAATCTGAAAGAGCTTTGCGTGTCAATTCAAAAAATGAGTAAAACCAAGTGTTTTAGGCACGTAAGACAGTGTCGCAATGCAAAGTGGGGTCACCGACACCACCGTGAGTAGATAACGAGAAACTAACGCAGACACACTGGCTCTGCCTTCTATGACTAACCAGATTATGAATATGGATTAGTAATAGAACTCTACGACAGATTAAAACAGCTTTTCTGAGCGAACGTGAAACCAGACGCTTGCCTTTGTGGGCGATACCAGTTACCTATTCGAGCACATCTCGTAACTCAGATCTTCAGTTCTCTGGCACGTCCCACCTACCTTCTAAGCTCTACATTGGTTCTTCTGAATACAGTCGGTCTTGAAGGAAAGTAGTCAAAGCCTAAGGGCGTTTCAGCTTCTTTTTCCTCTGCAGGAATGTGGCGCTGTATAGAAATTTCGCTTTAGGCTACACAAAGCAACATTTTAACCCAGTAAATATAATGTTAGCGCAGTCTCTCATTTTTCTTTAATTTTCAACGGTTTTATATCATTTCTTGTGTTGAATAATTTCTTATAGTAATTTATTAAGTCTGTCGCTAGAACTGTATATCATTATTCTTCGTTAGTTGTTTCTTTCTCATTATCAAAGCTATAGACACTCATGTCGTCCGTAATGCAGCCGAGAGAAAGCAGCATCTAGGATTTATGTGTCTGAAATGTCGTGATCTTTAGTCGAAAGATTGGTTTCATTTAGCCTAGCGGTCTAAGGCGCTGCAGTCATGGAGTGTGCGGCTGGTCCCGGCGGAGGTTCGAGTCCTCCCTCGGGCATGGGTGTGTGTGTTTGTCCTTAGGATAATTTAGGTTAAGTAGTGTGTAAGCTTAGGGACTGATGACCGTAGCAGTTAAGTCCCATAAGATTTCACACACATTTGAACTGGTTTCATCTCTGCATAACTACTGCCACCTACATCCAATAGAACCTATTTGCTGTATTCACGCCTTGATCTCCTACTAAATGTTTACCATCTACACTTCCCTCCATTGCAAATGAAGTGTTCCTTAATGCCTCAGGATATTTTCTGCAACATAAGCCAGCCGTCCTTCAGTCAAGTTATGCTCCACAGTCCTCTTCTCTGTAATTCTGTTCAGTATATCATCATTAGTTATTCGATTAAGCCATCTAATCTGCAGCACTTTTCTATAGCACCACGTTTCAAAAACTTTTTTCGTATGATGTCTGTACCAGTTATTTTCCACGTATCACTTGAACATTAGGTCTACACTTCAGACAGAAAAGACTTCCTAACATTCAAATTTATATTAGATGTCACATTTCATGTTTTCCCTACATTGGAAATCGTCAGTTATTTTGCTGCCCAATTAGAGAAGCTATTAGCGTCTCATTTCCTGTAACCTATTTCTCTCAGCATCGTCGGATTTAATTCGGCTGTTTTCCACAAACCTTATGTTGCTTTCGTTATTGTCCATCTCATAACCTCATTCAAAGACACTATCCATCCGCCCAACTACTCTTGCAACCCCTTTGCCGGCTCTGGCCGAATTACAGTATCATCGGTGAACCTCAATGTTTTTTATGTTTTCTGCTTGAACTTTGATTCCCTTTGCAGAGTCCTCCTTGCTTTCCTTTGGTGTGTGACCAATGTACAGATTGAACACTACTGGAGGCAGGTTAAAATCTTGCCTCACTTCCTTCTCAACTACTGCTTCGCTTTCATATTATTTATTTCCTATAACTGCATTCTGGTTTGTATACAATTTGTAAAAAACCTTTCGCTTCTTGCATTTTGTTCCTACTGCCTTCAGAATTTTAAAGAGTGTATTCCAGTCGAGATTGTCAAATATTTTTCTAAACCCACAAATGGCTGCGTCGAGGGGCCTTTATTGCCTCAAGTGTTACTGCATTTCTCCAGAAGCCAAACAGATCTTCCCCGAGATTGGCTTCTACCGGTTTTTTTATTCTCTGTAAATAGTCCGCGTGAGTGTTATGCAACCTTCAGCCCGTGCCTTCCTTGAAAAAGAAGTTATTACATTCTTCTTGAACTCTGAAGACACTTCACCTGTCTTATAAATACTGCGTACGAAGTAAATAATTTTGACATGTCTGGCCGCGTGAAGGATTTCAATAGTTCTCAGGGAATGTCGTCTACTCCATGTGCATTCTTTCGAATTAGGTCCTCAAGTGTAGCTTTACATTCTTCTCGCAGTATCATATCTCCCATCCTGTCGCCTTCCTTTTCTCTTCCTGTAATGTTGCCTTGAAGCTCATTTCTCGAAAGGTCCCTTGCAATTTTTCTGTAGGCGAAATCTGTCATTTCCCTAGTCATTTACGCTTCTACAGCCTTGCGTTTGACTTCCAGCCGTACCTGCTTAGATTTTTACTCTTTCTGTGAAACTCATTCTTAGACGTCAGTATTCTCTTTTACCTGCTCGGTTAGCTACATTTATATATTTTCCTTTCAGTTGAATTCTATTTCTGAAATGTTGTACAAGGATTTCTGTTGAGCCTTTTCTCTTTGGCTATTTTTCCGCTGCTTTCACTATTTCAACTCTAAAAGCTACCCATTCGTCTTGTATTTTATTTACTTTCACCTGTTTCAGTCAATCATTGCTTAACGCTCACTTTGATGCTCTCATCATCTTCTGGCTCATTCACTTATCTTATCATCTGCGAAGGTGGTAAACGTATGATCTTGTACTAATGTGATGGGTGTTGTATCTCTGGTAGAATGCATTCACTTCACTGGTCGTGGTACCTTATCCGCGTTTCTATTTCCTTATTTCTTTTTTATGCCCCATACTCACCTCACCGTAAGTCATGTTCTTCCTGGCACTGCACTTCAATAATTTACTCTGTATCTAACTTCGTTCAATCCGTTTCTCTTTTTAAATCCTCTAACCTACCTACCCGTTTAAGGGATTAATATTTCAGCGTGGAATCTGTGTAAGGCCAGAATATTTTTCCTGAATACCAAATGTTCCTGAGTAGCCTCGCCCGGAGATATGAGCTGGGAACTGTTTTACCTTTGGAATATTTTACCTAAAAGGATGCTATCATCATTGAACTGTATAGTAGAGCTGCAGGTTCTGGAAAAATATCTGTTAAAGAGATAATTCATAGTTCCAGAGTCGTCATCGTTCACAGTTCTCTTTAGCGGTCCAATATTAAAGACACTTCATATTCCCACTGATATCCTTGGAGACGGAAGCAAATGTTATTGGAGCGGGGAAACGTGTGAAGGAAATTGTGTCACACTGCTGCGCAGACGAAACATCGAGCATGACTGTTGTACGTGCTGGACTTGGTTAGGATGGAAAAATAAGCTGGAAGCGGGGCATACAGTGGTGTCAGAAGAAAACCTTAGAAAGAAATGACTGTTTCCAGGCACCAGTCAATGTTTTGTTTCTCCAAAATCTTACGCCTAAGGCGTACACTATACTCGAACTCGCTACGGCAACAGGAGGCCGCCAGCGTTAAACTAAGAGGCAATGTGCCTAGAGCCATGCGGGATTAGCCGAGCGGTCTGGGGTGCTGCAGTCATGGACTGTGCGGCTGGTCCCGGCGGAGGTTCGAATCCTCCCTCGGGCATGGATGTGTGTGTTTGTCCTTAGGATAATTTAGGTTAAGTAGTGTGTAAGCTTAGGGACTGATGACCTTAGCAGTTAAGTCCCATAAGATTTTTTAAAAAAATGTGCCTACACACGGAGTAACTAGTGGACACATCCGTTTGCTCACCGAGCTGGCAGGCAAGAGAGCGTTTCCAATATCGACGCATTCTCTCGAACCCGTCCGGCGCGCCCCAAGTGACCGCTTCCCAGTCCTCCTATTGGTGAGCGGAGGGTGCTTCAGTGGTTGTGCCTCCTTCAGTGGTACTCTCAGCACTGCACTCCTAGTCAGTGGTACCACCGTAGGACCATATTCAGGTGGACTGGGTGTTTGTGTTACACAAAGCCGGCCGGTGTGGCCGTGCGGTTCTGGGCGCTACAGTCTGGAACCGCGTGACCGCTAGGGCCGCAGGTTCGAATCCTGCCTGGGCATGGATGTGTGTGATGTCCTTAGGTTAGTTAGGTTTAAGTAGTTCTAAGTTCTAGGGGACTGATGACCTCAGATGTTAAGTCCCATAGTGCTCAGAGCCATTTGAACCATTTTTTGTTACGTAAAACATCCGGTAGCATACTGGCCGAGGCTCAGGCCCTGTCTTTCCACAGAGACAGTACCTGTATGTCATATGATAGACAATTAAAATCTAAAATTCAAAAAAATTTGAAAAACCGTTTTTCCTCTCAGTAAAACTGCTCGCCGTCCACCCTGTATCTGTAATTGCTTTTGTAATGCCAGGTCACAAGAACCAGAAGAGTTCTTGACAAAAGGCCGTCGTACCAAAACAGGTTCAAAAATTAGAAGATGTTGCATCATGATCTGAATCTAAGAAAACTTAATAGATTATCAATATACCATGCGGAAGCGTTTCATAAGAAATCACATCAATGGAAAAATTAATTTTTCCCAGTAAAACAGCGGTATTCCATATTAATGGTGCTTCTTTATGACACACTAAAGCGCCAAAGAAACTGGTATAGGCACACGTATTCAAATACAGAGATACGTAAACAGGCAGAACACTGCGCTGCGGTCGGCAACACCTATATAAGACAAATGTCTGGCGCAGTTGTTATATCGGTTACTGCTGCTACAATGGTAAGTTATCAAGATTTAAATGAGTTTAAATGTTGTGTTATAGTCGGCGCACGAGCGATGGGACACAGTATCTCCGAGGTAGCGATGAAGTGGGGATTTTCCCGTACGATCATTACATGAGCGTACCGAGAATATCAGGAATCCAGTAGAACATCAAATCTTCGACAAGTCTGCGGCCGGGAAAAGATCCTGCAAGACCGGGCCAACGACGACTGAAGAGAGTCGTTCGACGTGACAGGAGTGCAACCCTTCCACAAATTTCTGCAGATTTCAATGCTGGGCCAACAATAAGTGTCAGCGAGGGACCATTCAACGGAACGTCATCGATATGGGCTTTAGAAGCCGAAAGCCCACTCGTGTACCCTTTGAGACTATACTACACTTGATGCCTCGCCAGGGCCCGTCAACACCGACACTGGACTGTTGATGACCGGTAACATGTTGCCTGGGTGGACAAGTATCATTTACAATTGTATCGACTGGATGGAAGTGTACGGGTATGGAGACAGCTTCATGAATCCATGGACCCTGCATGTCTGCAGGGGCCTGTTCAAGCTAGTGGAGGCTCTGTAATGGTGTGGGACGTGTGCAGTTGGAGTGATATGGGACCCCTGCTATGTCTAGATATGATTGACAGGTGACACGTGCGTAGGCATCCTGTCTGATCACCTGCATCCATTCATGTCCATTGTGCATTCCTACGGACTTGGGCAATTCCAGCAGGACAATCTGACACCTCCCCCCCTCCCCTCCCCCCAGGTGCAAAATGGCTAGAGTGGCTCCAGGAACACTCTTCTGAGTTTAAACACTTCCGCTGGCCACGAAACTTCCCAGACATGAACATTATCGAGCATATCTTGGATGCCTTGCAACGTGCCGTGCATAAGAGATCTCCACCCCTCGTAATCTTACGGATTTATGGACAGCCCTGCAGGATTCATGGTGTCAGTCCCCTGCATCACTACATCAGACATTAGTCGAGTCCATGCCACGTCGTGTTGCGGCACTTCTGCTTGCTCGCGGGGGCTCTATACGATATTAGGCAGGTGTAGCAGTTTCTTTGGCTCTTCAGTGTATTTGTCTACAACTGAACCTATGTTAGCTTTTAACTGAATAGCAATAGGCATTCGTGATGTTCACAATTTTATGTTTCTCTACAATATGAGCTGAAGACTAGTACTTTTTTGCTGGATAAATCTTTCTCATATAAAACCAAGGCGTCAGTGAAAACTGAGGGATCGGAAGCTGACACCGTCGGCTAAATCATTAAAACTGAAAAATGACGTGCGGTTACCACTTACCTGGAACACACCAGAAATAACTCGTGTCTGATGATTACCCTGCGTCCAGGATAAGGCTCTGCGTTCCGTCTCTTTGGTTGGTAACACGGGTACTTTAGACGTAGGAGGCACCGATACGGTAATGCTTCAAAAACTTTTCGAAAGTCTATATTCAATTAAGTTACCTCTTTACCATGAAGCATAGCTCTTGAGATATTACTGCCATCTATAGAGTGTAATGTAAATGATTTATAAAACATGTCGGTCGGCGACAATAGCTGGTAGCTTATAGGAAACAGAGCGAGGATTAACTGAAACAAAACTTGATGCATTCATTTCCTGACGTGGATCTCTTGTAGAAGGCCAGTTATTGTCTCAATCTAATCGCATATTGAACTCGAAAGTTTTAAATTCTTAAGCATGAACATCGTTAAGAACTTCTCTTAGAAGAGTAAGATTCAAGATGTTTTGCATAAACTAAACGCTCCTACTTTTGCTGTAAGAATAACCTCTGTTGTCATTGTCACTGAGACGAGAAAGCTTGAGCACTTTGTACATTTTTATTTTATTGATCCTATGGTGTCATGTTCTGGATAACTCAGTACATGCACAAAGAATGCTCTTAGCACATCCAAGGACAGTGAGAAAAGGCAGTGTCAGTTCGCGAAATTCGCACAAGCCGCTGTTCAAGTGGATCGAAATTCTGAATTCACTGCACGTATAGACATTCGTAATATTTATGTTCGATAATATGGACTCACTCAAAAAGATGTCATCGTCACTCAGTGAAAGCTGGATAGAAAAATAATTTGCCCTTGTATATCACTTCATTAGCCACTGTGCAAAAATACGCGCGTTATTCTGTGTGTGTTCAATACATCAGGCTTCAACAGGACAGAAAATTTTGAGTGACATACACTAGATTCTTAAACTAAATTGAAAGACGGCCGTGTGGCGCATGACTTTTATCCTGTACGGGAGTTTCTTATATTAATCTAAAGCTTTGTGCTGTTGCATAGCCGGCCGCGGTGGTCTAGTGGTTCTAGGCGCGCAGTCCGGAACCGCGGGACTGCTACGGTCGCAGGTTCGAATCCTGCCTCGGGCATGGATGTGTGTGATGTCCTTAGGTTAGTCAGGTTTAAGTAGTTCTAAGTTCTAGGGGACTGATGACCACTGATGTTAAGTCCCATAGTGCTCAGAGCCATTTGAACCATTTTTTTTTGCTGTTATATAAATTATTAGCTGTATAGACTACAGCAATATCTCTTAGAAATATTTATAATCGTCTTTTTTGTTTTTTAGTTGTGTTATCAGATCTCACTGAATTAATAGTGTCTCGTTCCACGATCACCTGATGAAATAAATTAAGGTATGATGTTAATTTCAGATTATCCGTGAGAGTTTGTGTTGAGTAGCACGGAGAAAGCTTCGACATTAACGCTACAGTTTTCTGATATTTTTTGACAAGTAGAGAGCAATCATTCTCCTGTGGTTGCTCATACACTATCACTGTGCTACCTATGCGAATCATAATATATTTTAACAGCGTAAGAAAGTTGAAAGAGTTCGTATGTTGTTATTACAGCGTGGCACCGGTGGAACGAAACACGTGTTCTCACATAGTTTGTGAGATCCTCATTCTCTGAAAGAAACCACCTTCTTGACGGAAGCCGTGTTGTTCTCTGACTTTTTAAAATTTATGCAATGGATGCTCCTTATTCATCAGTAAGTAGTTTAATCTTCAAATTTATTGTGAATTAAAGTTTCCAAGTATGAAACGCTTTTTAACAAATTAATCACAATGTACATACGTTATCTCTACCACCAGATGAGCATTCTGTTCCTTCTTTCCTGTTATACGAGAAAATAATGCCAAGTAAGTAATGCACCGCATTGTTTCCTCAAGAATTCTTTATTGAACATAATGAGAACTACACACACGAAAGAATGGCGTTTTATCTACACATCCTATTTACCCATGTAATCTCCATCCCGTTCTATGGCCTTCCTCCAGCGCGAATAAAGGCGTGTAATCTCTGTCGGTACCAATCCTTGTCCTGGTGACGGGGTCAGTGCTTGACTGTGTGAATCACTTCCTCATTCCCCTCAAAATGTCTTCCGCGAATGGCATCCTTTGATGGTTCAAACAAGAGGAAGTCCGAGGGGACTAGGTCAGGGCTGTATTGTGGATGGGGTAATACTGTCTAACCCTGTTTTGCGATGTGTTTAGCAGTCCTCAGACTTGTGTGGCGCCGGCCGGAGTGGCCGAGCGGTTCTAGGCGCTACAGTCTGGAACCGCGCGACCGCTACGGTCGCAGTCTCGAATCCTGCCTCGGGCATGGATGTGTGTGATGTCCTTAGGTTAGTTAGGGGATGGTGCAATTGTCTAACTTACTGACATACCGTGTACCCGTCCCACTGACAGTTTAAAAAGCAGCACCCCGCATTCGCTCAGACAGAAAGGGTCCGATCACGATCGATGTGGTAAATTCACACCGCACCGGCTTTCTTGTCACAGTGCGATTGCTGACGTGTCTGACTCCCTCTCTCGCGACAGCTCATTTTACACGTGATTCTGGTGCAGCATGACTAATGTGTTGTTGTCCAGTGATATGTGGGCCAGATTTGAACTCTTTTTTTTTTTTTTTTTTTTTTTGATAAAACCTTGTGTAATTTCAGGCGTGTGTGTAAATGTTTACCTCTCAACTTCTGTTATTCCCCGTGAATTAGTGCATATTCAAATGTTAACTGACTTTTGGATCACCCTGTATAGAGCAGTATTGTTTCCAGAATGTTCTAGAAATTTCAGTGCATCAAATTAGTAGATTGTACAATTTTTGATTTATGGAATTGTGACAAATTTAAGTTAAATTAAATTTTTTGTGACTGCAAAATTCCCTAATATATGATAGGAGCGAAAGATATTCTACAATTATGAAAAATATTCAGTTATTTTCAAAGTATGCTACATCACAAGGTTTGTTTATATTTAACTTTTACAACAACATAAGTTATTTCTGTGACTTTGGAATATAAATAATACAATGAGCAACAAAGGGGGCTGATGACCTCAGAAGTTAAGTCCCATAGTGCTCAGAACCATTTGGACCATTTTTTGAACTTGTGTGGGGCCGAGCGTTATCGTGCTGCAGCAAAACATCTCCTGGGTTGTTGTGGTGCCGAAGTCGCCGGAACCGCATCTTGAGTTAAGTTATGCTTCTGAATTAATGGTACCGCCTCTTGGCATCACATAAATGAGAATCACTCTTTCATAGTCCCAGAACCCGGTGATCACGACCTTACTGGCGGAAGTAGTTGCTTTGAATTTTTTCTTCTCTGGGGAGTGGGAATGGCGCCATTCCATCGACTGTCGCTTTGTTTTGGGGTCAAAATGGTGAACCCAGGTTTCATCATCCGACACAATCCGGGAGAAGAAGGCCTCCCCCTCAGCTTGAGAACGTTACAACAAATCATGAAAATAGTTTTTTCTGTGCGATTCGCGATCCAAGCCGGCCGCTGTGACCGAGCACCTCTAGGCGCTTCAGTCTGGAACCACTTTACTGCTCCGGTCGCAGGCTAGAATCCTGCCTCTGGCATGGATGTGTATGATGTCCGTAGGCTATTTAGGTTTAAGTAGTTATAAGTCTAGGGGACTGATGACCTCAGATGTTAAGTCCCATAGTGCTCAGAGCTATTTGAAGCAATTTTTTTTCGTGATCCACCGTTAGACACCGCGGCATTCATCTTTCACACATTTTTGAATATCCAAGAGTGCGGATAACTGCATCCACACTTCTTTTGCTGATTGTCAGATGCAGCGCCAACTGCCGAGTCGTAATGCGTCTGTCCTCGCGAATGACAGCTCGCTGCAACATGCCAGGTGTGACAGCCGTGGATGGTCTCCCCGATCGCTGCAAATCGTGGAGCTCTGCCGAACCGCCTTCTGATGACTTCACCCTCCGTGCGCAGTGACTAACTGTACTTCTGTCGACAGCAGATGCTCCATAGATTTTGCACAAGCGTCTGTGAATATTCCCCACAGTTTCTTTCTCTGCACTGAGAAATTCAATGCCGGCACGTTGCTTGTAACGTGCGTCACCTACAGACGCCATTTTGAAACTGTCCTGCAGCTGCGCTATTTGTCGGAATTGACGGGAACTTGGAGCGCTCACTCGGGAGACTTCTAATAATGCATACGTAACGTTTCGCATTCGTGGCATTGTTTTCAGCTGAGAAAAAAAATGCGGTGCTTTACTTTCTAGGCAACCCTCGTAAATGTGGATGTATTAAAAAGGCAGCTGTCCAATGATTTTTCCGAACTATAGTACGGTTTCCATCGTAAATGTTCCTTGACTTACCTGGAACAAAGCGGGAGAGAGAGAGAGAGAGAGAGAGAGAGAGAGAGAGAGAGAGAGAGAGACAGAGATATCGTTACCCATCGACTTTGCCCAACGCACCCGTCTTCTTCAGCAAATAAATCCCTAACTCTTAAAACATTTCTTTGCTTCCAACGCCCATCGACAAAGCTGAGGACACGCTGTCAGAAATGATGGAGCATACACTAAAATTTCTATGTTTAAGGAATCCACGAAAATTATTGAACGATTTTTCAACTCTGTCACTGCTCGAATGTGTAGGACATACGTTCCATACTTTTCCTTTTCGTTAATCAAATACAACTGTTTTACTCGGCTTTCATTTAGTTGCTGTTGTCTCCACTGCTTGTAACATTGATCCACCACTTTAAGTGTTACATAATGTTATATTTCATCATTTTCTTCATGTTTGTGTTCCAAGAATGGCGATAGAACTGGCGAGAGAGTAATATTTTATTAAGGGCTTTAAGTGAAAGAGAAATTGTTTCAACGTATTCCAATAAAGAAGAAGAAAAAGTGAGAAAAAGTGAATGTAGTTACATTCCTGCTGACACTGTAGGTTGCGCAGTCTTCTTTTCTGTGGCCATCTAGATGTATTTGAGGCTATATAACTAAAGTGGTTTCTATGTACGTGGTAAGGTATTAGTACTATTATTGTTGCAGTGCGACAAAAATGTATTCTAAACGACAGAGTCAAGTGTATTACTACTGTCTGTTGCTATAGTTGGGAAACCGTCAATCAACAACACAGTTTCATAGAATACAATAACAAAAATTAGTATTGTAATACTGTTTTATTAACTCACATAGGAATAAATTATCGTGGATATATAACTGTATGATTATATATTACAGCAGTTCGATTCGCCATTTCTATTGTTATTGTAAGACTGCATCATTTATATTTATCTCTCTACGCCAAAAGTTGTTTATTCTTCCCATTACTCCGAGAACACAATCACTTTTGACACAAGTAATCTGAATTTACTATTTATATCTTTTATGGATTTCATCGTGGCTGCGACAAAACTGAAGCAAAGTAACAAAATTAGGATAATGGAGGTAGATATTGACCTCTGTTTTCACAGTTACGAAACTACAGCTTGAAGCACTTACATGTACGAAACTATGACGCAAGTTAGCTACAGTCACTGGCGAGTATTCACAATCGCAACCTTCATCTCGCTGTTTAGTGGGACATAGAGCTAAACATAGACTTCAATACCTCCTGCTTTGTGACACTCGTTCCTCGCGATGTGCACATTTTACAGAGAATGTAACATCTTGATGAATTGTTCCTTCACGATATTATACACAAAATAAAGACATGTAGTAAAGCTTCCAGCACAGAAGTTTTATTGTCCCTATCGCAGTTGATATATATCCTGATTACTAATTTCAACGAAGCTGTATTGCTGTCTTCAGACCTGCACAACTTCGCTGAAGCTGGTAGTCAAGATACTTATCAACTGCGATCTGGTCAATAAAACTTCTATTTTGGAAGCTTTTTACACTGATATAGCTCTCGCTCTCCTTCTGACAGCGTCAGACAATTACATTAAATCAAGACTTCATAGTAAAATGACGCACAATATCCCTCATATTATGTTGGCGGGAATGTGCTCATATTATTGGAATTTATAAACAGAAAATTTAATAAGGAGCTAAAAATGAAAAACAGTTTTGATGTAAGACGGATCTGCATTTGTAAATATGACTATAAGCAAAACCGTTAGATCAACAAAAGCATTCTTTGATACTCACTAAAGTCACTAGTTTCATCAATCATGAAACGAACTGTGATATGAATTTGGAGCTAAGCATCCAAACAGCACCATGGTTATAACACATTTATTCACTATTTACGAAGTAATTTTTGTCCCTTTAAAAGCGTTTTTGTCTCCCTAACATTCGTTTCTACTACATAATTTTCCCTTTTTTTCCATTACAGTTGCGAGTTCCGCTATTAACACGTAACTGAAAAATTATTGATACGTTTTTTTTTCTTTTTGCACGAATTAAGATTTTAGGTGCACCATAGAAGTTACAGAACAGTCCAAAAATTTAAGTTTCAAAGCGAAATCCGGGTACAGCCAAGTAACTTTTCCATCATTCGTAAGACAGTGTATTACTCAGTATTAATAAGCTAGACATTTTTATATCCATTTATCATGAAATCTGGCACTGGAACTTCTGTAGTGGTAAATGTTTGCAACAATAAACACCTTGCCACGTGTTACTCAACACTTGGCGAGTCCTACGTTTCTTCACTTTTATAAAGGTTAACATAGTGAGATCTCCTCTTCCTGAGCTCGCAGTTTCGTAGAGATCCTGACTGATTGTCGAGTGAAAGAATTTTACAAGTATTGAAACGTCGCTGATGGATTGACAAACAACGGCTAGTCCACGTTCGAAGTCACTGAGCTCTCGTGACCATCCATTCAGGGACGTTTATATACTTGTAAAACTCTTCCACTCAACTATTGATGAAGTGACTGCGAAATGGGAAAGTGACCGTCTCTCATAACAGGAACAAAATACCTGTCAAAAGGTGCCTGAACAGTGCTCTGTGGTGACATATCGCACAGGTGAGTCACACTCTTCAGAATTCAAATGCCTACGTAGTTAGTGTCCACCCAGTTACTCCACATTGTGTGACATTGTCCTGCCGAAGTGCCCTCTACTTGTCGATACCCGAGTCGCCTCGGCCCCCACAGACTCCAGATGCCACCCCCACAGCGGATGCAGCTGCCGCCATCGGGGCGCTGCTTGAGGGCGCCTTCTTCTTCAGAATGCCGAGGTCGGTGACCTTCTCCAGGAAGGACCTGTGCGCGGTCAAGACGTCGGTGGACCCGGCGTCCTTCTTGAGCTCCTCCATGTCGCGCTTGAGCTTGGCGCGCCGGTTCTGGAACCACGTGATGACCTGCGCGTTGCTCAGGCCGAGTTGGCCCGCGATCTCGTCGCGGTCCGCTGGAGACAGGTACTTCTGGTACAGGAAGCGCTTCTCCAGCTCGAAGATCTGGTGGTTGGTGAACGCCGTGCGCGACTTCCGCTTCTTCTTCGCCTGCTGCCGCGAGTTGAACAGGTTCAGGTGGCTGGCTTGGCCCTCTGCAACACAAAGCAACAACATTGACGTTAGTACTCTTTCCCTTACTTTCCATTTCATTATTTACTTCAGTTTTTATTCACATATTAAATCCAGAGTAGTCTTCTTTTGATCCATCTAAATTTTGTTGATTATTGACTGAAAAGGACACACTTTGTTGGTCCTTTTTTTCTGTTTCTTTTCTGATCTGACAAATAAGTTTTGCCTTTGTATGTCCGTCTTTAGATGGACAGGGGGACGATAGTTGTTACTATGATTAGTGGGGTATCAACGAACGCTTTAGCTACATTTAAAGGTTATACTTCCTTTCCTTTCCATTTCGGTGCTACAATGCGTTATCTTCATAGCCCTCTATGATAAACTCGGTAATCGTTGGAAAAGACGTGCAACCGCTATAAAATAAATCCATAGTGAGCACAATCTGCGATGATGAATATCGCGCTTCCTGTTTTTGGTAGTGCCAGCGCCAGTATCTCTACACGATTCTTTGAACCTGTTTTCCGTGTGTAAAGCACACAGTATGGGTCCCATGAGACATCTCTGAGGGAATCTTGAAATGGAAATGAGCGTTTGGCGTCATTGGCCGGGAGGCCCCTTATGGGGCAGGTCCGGCCACCTTGGTGCAGGTCTTGTTACATTCGACGCCACATTGAGCGACCTGTGCGCCGGATGGGGATGAAATGATGATGAAGCCAACACAAGACCCAGTCCCTAAGTGGAGAAAATCCCCGACCCAGCCGGGAATCGAACCCGGGACCCTTAGAACGGCAGGCCGTCACGCTGACCATTCAGCTATCGGGGTGGACACTCTTGAAGTATATGCGCTATTTGATCAAAAGTTTATGGACACCCCTAAGTAATCTATGTTACGAGATGCTGACCCGTCTATGTAAAAGGAGGCGGAGAGTATTCTGTTGTCAGTAGACAATCAGTAACAGAATGGACTGGTGACGACAGGTCAGTGACTTCGAAAGTGGACTAGTCATTCGATGGTACGTGAGTAACAAATCCGTCAGGGATGTTTCAATACTTGTAAAGTCCTTACACTCGACTATTGGTGAAGTGAGTGTGAAATGGGAAAGTAAAGGAACAACCACAGCTACACCAAGACCACTGGACCCCATGTACTGAAGGACGTGGAACGTCGAGCGGTGCGGATTGTGGTTGAACCAAGTCGTACGAAGTCTGCGAAAGAAATCTCTCAGTAGTTCCAAAGTGCTACCGGCAGTGAAGCCAGCACAATGACTGTGCCAAGAGGGTTAAAAAGAATAGTATACAATGATCGATCACCTCCTCGTAAGCCACAAATCTCTGCAGTCGGTGTCAAGCGATACCTGAAATGGTGTAAAGAGCAACGCCACAGGACAGTTGATGATTGGATGGTTTCAATGCCTCTGAGCACTATGAGACTTAACATCTGAGGTCATCAGTCCAGTAGAACTTTACTTAAACCTAACTAACATAAGGACATCACACACAGCCATGCCCGAGGCAGGGTTCGAACCTGCGACCGTAGCGATCGCGCGGTTCCAGACTGAAGCGCCTAGAACCGCTCGGCCACACCGGCCGGCTAGATGATTGGAAACGAGTGATTTGGAGTGACTCACGCAATACCCTGTGTCAATCCCATGAAGTCTTCGGGTTCGGCAAATGCTTGGAGAACTTTACCTATCATGTGTAGTGACAACAGTGAAGTGAGGAGGAGGTGGACTTACGACATGGGTGAGTTCTTCGTGGTTGCAGTGCGATCCCCTGACAGCACTTAAGCAAACACAAAACTGGGACGGATATGAACTCATTTTACAGCATTACGTACTGTATTTAGAAGAGGAACAGATCAGAGACGATGATTGTATCAGAATTACGATGCACCCTGCCATAAAGCAGCATTTGTGAGGCAATGGTTTGTGAACAGTAACATTCCTGAAATGATCTGGCCTGTGTAGAGTCCATTTGAACGAATGGAAAATCTTTGGGAAGAGACAATGTCGACTTCGCTCCAGCCACATTATTCTGAGAGAACGCTCGTCCCCGTAGATCGGAAATAGAAAAGGTTAATACGATGTCAGTAAACTACAGGAGCATCCACAGTAAGGTCACAGATTTAGAATTGCTTGGCTCAAATGGCTCTAAGTACCATGGGACTTAACATCTGAGGTTACCAGTCCCCTAGACTAAGAACTACTTAAACCGAACTAACCTAAGGACATCACACACAACCATGCCCGAGGCAGGATCCGAATCTGCGACCGTAGCAGCAGCGCGGTTCCGGACTGAAGCGCCTAGAAGCCCTCGGCCACAGCGGCCGGCTAGGATTGCTTATTGAAGGATATGATGCCCAGATACTATTAGGAACAGAAAATTGATGGATACCAGAAGGGAACAGCAACGAAATACTAAATGTAGAGTAGGATGTCAAATTAAACACCTTTTAGCCGTATACTTTCCATATACTCCCAGGTTCAGCGTTTTACTTCTCCATCCTCAGGCCCTGACGTGTAGGAAGCTTCTACCTCGGTTCTGATCAAAACATGGGCCAACAATACTGGTACTGGTTGACGGACCGTCATCTGAAGTGATCGCTATATCAGAAATCTACCAATACCAGTACCGTTGGCCCCTGTTTTGATCAGAACCGAGGTAGAAGCTTGCTACACGTCATTCAGGGGACCGAGGATGTTGTTGTAAAACACTGAAGCTGGTAGCCAAGTAAAATAAGTATGGAAACTAGACGGCTGAAATGTCTCTAATTTGACATCCTCAATCGAACAGCCGAGTCCCGCAACCATCGCTACAGAGATGGACATACAGAAACAAATTCAGGTTAGATTATTTATCGTAAGGACAGGTTAGTCGCCAGTGGCAGCGGCGTATTTATCACAGTAAAGAATTCGAAAATACGAAGGGTGTTCAACAAGTAACACAGCACATTTTTTCTGTAAGCAGGTTGGTTTTATTCAGAATTCCAATAAACTATACTTTTCCCCACTCTTTTGGCAGCAAAATCTCCGTTCAGTGCGACGGTCTTACGCCACATTGCTGGCCGGCCGCGGTGGCCGAGCGGTTCTAGGCACTTCAGTCCGGAACCACGCGACTACTATGGTCACAGGTTCGAATCCTGCCTCGGGCATGGATGTGTGTAATGTCCTTAGGTTAGTTAGGTTTACGTACTTCTAAGTCTATGGAACTGATAACCTGAGATGTTAAGTCCTATAGTGCTTACAGCCATTTGAACCACATTACTACAAGGGCCTGCGTGCCCGCAAGGTTCCACTCTACTTGTCGACGTCGGAGCCAACCTCTTGCAGCATCAGTAACCTCCCCATCATCCAAGTACTGTTTCCCGCGGAGTGCATCGTTCATTAGATCAAACAGACGCGATTCGGAAGGTGCGAGACCCGCTCTGTAGGGTGTATGAGGAGGAATAGTTTCGTGGGCAGCTGTCGGGTGTGTTAACACTATCAACGCCCAGCTGAACAGCGAGGTGTTTGACTGTGATCCGTCGATCACCTCGAATGGGAGTGATCATCCCGAATGGGAGTCTCCGCGTGTTTCAACACAGTAAGAGTTACATTTGTGTGGGACCGACCGGCTCGCGGGACATCGGACAGGCTTGCGATGACGACAGACGCGTCGCCCAACGACTCGGCGTGCTTTTGTCCACTGGTTTCCATAGACATTCTGTAAGAGGCTTTGAGCGTCCGCGATGCTATGGATTTCACCAAAATAAACTCAATGACAGCTCTCTGTTTGGAACGCACGTCCATTACAGACGGCATTTTGAAGGCTACCTATAGCGCCGCCATCTATTGGAACTTTATGAAACCACAGGGACTGAAGCGGGAATATTCTATGACGTCCCAAAACAAATTCCCCATTTTTCAACTTAAACTGACCAAGAAAAAAATGTGTTGCATTACTTATTGAATGTCCCTCTTATATAGATGTAATCATGGACTCCGAATGTGGATTTATCTGAGAGAAGCTAAACTTCAGAGGTGGGCCAAAAATGGTTAATCGTTTGCTTTCATAGACCACCTGCAGCAGAAGATGCTAGTGGTAGAGCGCTCACTGTAATGAAGAATAATATCGAAAGTCTCACATTTAATGACAAACTTTTGGAAAGTTCTTTTGGAAGGACAACATTCAGGGTCTAGTGCACAAATTAAATTCTACTATCTTTACTATAAGATAAGCTTTTACCGTCTTTAACACTGCAAAGAAAAAGCTTTTCACTTTGTACATTTTTATTTTATTTATCTTATGGTATCATGTCTTGGAGAATAGTCAGAAAAGGCAGTTTGCGTTGTCAGTTCACGAACTTCGCACATGATGCTGTTCAGGCATCTTGAAATTCTAAGTCCAGAATCCCTGTACATATACTCATTCACGAGATTTAACATCAAAAATGTGGACTCACTTAACAGGATCTGCCACAGTTAATCACTGAAACTTAGACGGGAAAATAATTTGCACTTAGGTAGCACTTCTTTACCCACTGTACAGAAAATTGTGCATTTCTCTGCAGGTTTTATGTCATCATTGGGTTTCAAGCAGAACAGAAAACTTTGAGTGATACGCACTATATTTTCAAAACTAAATAGAAAGGCGTCCTTGTAGCACACGACTTTTTTTCTATACGGGAGTTCCCAGCAGTAATTTAGAGAGCTATTGTAAATAGTTCTTGTAATAGTTGTTTATGTATTTATAATCCTGTTTTTGTTTTTAACTGTCTTATCAGCTATTTTTGAATCAGTAGTACCTCGTTCCGTGCCCAAGTAGCTTTAACTTACGTGGTGGCAGGGAACTTGATGAATTAAATTAAATTAAGGTACAAAGTGGTTTTCGGATTATCCTCTAGGAGCTTACTTTGAGTAGTACCGATAAGGCTTCTACACAAACTCTTCGATTTTCTGGTATTTGTTGACAAATAAACAGAGATCATTTTGTCACAAAACGAGAAAAGCTCAAGTAAAAGACAGAAATCCTATTTGTAGAGACTATGTCGGTAATATTCGTTCTATGTAATGAAGTGAAAGACCTCCCTTGTCGTACTGACTACTGATCCGGAGTTCTCAACTTGCAGTGGTTGCTCATTTATTATCCCTGTGCTTTCTAGATGAAACACAACTTATTTAAACAGTTATATAAAGTTGAAGCAATTTGTATGTGACTACAACAACGTGGTACGGGGTTTGTGTGAACGTCAGCTCTGAAGCGTTCTCATGACGAAAGCCATGTTGTTTTCTGGCTTTCCGAGATTATATAACAATGGGCACTCCTGCTCTATCAGAAGCTCATTTAATTTGTAAATTTACTGTCAAATAACTTTTCTGAGTACGAAGCATTCTTTAGAAAATAATGAACGATCATATACGTACGTTAGCTTGTACCACCAGGAGAGCATTCTGTTCCTCTTTTCTCGTTATACGTGCGTGAGTGTTAAAAGGCAGCTCTCCAGTGATTACTCGGTGCTTTTCCAAATTACCGTACGATTTCCACCGTAAATGGTCCGTGACTTACCTGAGAGCTTCCCTACGCCGCCCGTCGACTTCTGCCGCAAATAAATCCCTGGTTGCTGCTGAGTTTTCCTTGTCCAGGAACCGTGCAGCAATAATTGAGAAGGAAGACGTCATTAGTATCTCGATTGGTATCGTTCCGTACATTCACAGCAAAGATGTCGACATATTTTTTTTAATCCCTGCTATTTGCGCTCCACAGATAGACTGTTAGTTTCTCAGTGAATCTTGTAATTCTAGCTGCGGTTTAATCATTTTAGTAGAATTAGTAGCGCGCAGGCGATGTTTACAAGCGCATTACGCCAGTGAAAAACTGTCTTCTTGGCATCAGCGAGGCATTTACATCTAATGGTGCTGATTCTGTTGCTTTGCTCGCCCGGGGAACAGGAAGAAGTGTGTTTGTACCAGAGGAGAGGTGAGATGTGCCACGGTATCTGGCCTCAGTATCAAATTTACTGCACTCGGTGCTTCCTGTATTTTAGGGTAACATTACAGGGTTTGGTTGTTCGTCTGCTGTGTTACTTTTTGCCGTAATTAGATGATACTGTTTCTGATGAGAGGAATAAAACCGCAGAAAAGAAATGAGAAAGACTGAGCGTTTAGCGTAAGACTGCAGATGACCGGAAGTAAATTCCACATTCCACAGAATTTTGTTGCGTCTCCAGTAATTGTGTATATCAGTTTATTTGTTCTTCTCAGGCGCTGCGGATGAGTTACTGTGTTTGGTAAACATCATTTAACTATTCGTACTATGGGTGATCTCACTCAACATATGCATAGACTAGCGCATTGCTTGTTCATCGTCGTCGTTTGCAGACTGGAGATGACTGTGTATGTGGAAGGACAACGGATTTTGTAGTGCCGTTTATCATTCAGTCATCTGCACTTGCCTTCTGAAGGAGGACATTTTAAGAACGCAGGAATATAGCGGCAATATAACGGAGCCATATAAAGATGATGCGACGGAAAATATGAGATGGAGAAGTCCAACGCAAGGACAGAAGCTATGGAAAAGCCCTACCGGGACAACCAATTCAGCGGACATGAGCAAAGACAACTAGAGACAGTTAAACCGTCAGTGGGGGCATATAGGAGAATGAAATATCGTGATAGACGAAGATTCGAATGAGCGGAACAAAATACGGGATACAAAATAATCTAGAGAGAATTTCTGTATGGTGTGAAAAGAGGCAATTAGCACTAAACATAGAAAAGTGCGAGGTCATCCACATGGGTATTAAAAGATATCCGATAAATTTTGGGTATACGATAAATCGCACAAATTTAAGGGCTGTCAATTCGACTAAATACCTATGAATTACAATTATGAGAAACTTAAATTGAAAAGACCACATAAATAATATAGTGGGGAAAGCGAAACAAAGACTTTCCTTTGTTGGCAGGACACTTAAAAGATGCGGCAAACCCACTAAAGAGACAGCCTACATTACACTCGTCCGTCCTCTACTGGAATATTGCTGCGTGGTATGGGGTCCTTACCAGGTAGGATTGACGGAGGACATCGAAAAAGTGCAAAGAAGGGCAGCTCGTATCGTATTATCCCGCAATAGGGGTGAGAGTATCGCAGTCACTGAAACAAAGGCGGTTTTCTTTGCGGCGAGATCTATTTACGAAATTTCAATCACCAACTTTCTCTTCCGACTGCGTAAATATTTTGTTGACACCCACCTACGTAGGGAGTAACGATCATCATATTACAATAAGAGAAATCAGAGCTCGAACGGAAAGATTCAGGTGTTCCTTTTTCCCAAGCGCCATTCGAGAGTGGAATGGTAGAGAAGTAGTATGAAAATGGTTCGATGAACCCTCTGCCAGGCACTTAAGTGTGAATTGCAGAGTGACCATGTAGATGAAGATGTATTGGGTTTAGCAGAAATGCTAACATGAAAAGCTAATCACAAGGTAGGCAGATACTCACGATAGCTGCATGCATATCAATCAGAAGATGCGATTTGAAATTACGTCAAGCGTCTCTTTATGCAAGAAGCAAAGCAGAATTGACCACGCTTTTATTAGGAACGCCGTGGAAGTCTGGTGGCTGCTATTCAAGAATTGACACCAGTGCGGAGGTTATCAATCAGATATACAGAAAACGTAGGTGTTGACTATAACAACATCTATAACTACAGCATCCCCTGTATCTCAGATTTACAGCTCGCTTTAGGAGAATAGAAATTTTTGAGTGGTATCGTAGGAATCATATTGTAGCTCTCCATCATAGTTAATTAAAACCAATTACTGATTTTTTTATCAGTAGACCGTAATTTTATGGTTGCCTCTACGCATCTAGCATGAAATAATAATATCAGTTTGTAACCATTCCTGTAGTTTTAATTAAATGACGGAAAGAAATCGCATCACCAAGAAGAAGTTGTGCGTCATGAACGAAAGTTGGTAGGCGTGTTTCTACATCTGAAAGATGATGTCTATCAAAATTTCGCGCCAGTCGAGTAAGAGTGACGCAAGTAGTGCATCTATGAGGTTGGAAATCAGGCTATAATGCCTGCATTACCTTTGAGGTTGGGCGTGCTGTGTTGATGTCAGTCAAGAATGCCTTCAAGGCGACCAAGATGCCATTATCAACACCTCACTGTGTTTGAAAAAGGTCGTGTAATACGACTACGTGAAGTTAGGTGTCCCTTCTGCCATACGGCAGAGATACTTGGCAGGAATGTAGCCACGGTACATGACTACTGTCAGCGGTGATCAAGAATTTACGGTCGCAAGAAGACCGGGCTACGGACGGCCATGTGGCGTTATCGAGAGGGCTCTGGCGCATCGTAGTGAATGTGCAGCAGCTAATCGAGCAGCAGATACAACGCAGTGACACAACGAACTGTTACAAATCTGTTACTACAAGAACAGCTCCGAACCCAATGCCCTGTAGCGTGCATTACACTGACACCAAACCACCGCCATTTGCGATTTCAGTGCCACCAAGCGAGAGCTTATTGGATGGGGGTGTGGTGGTCTTTTGTGTGTTGTGATGAAAGCTGGTCCTGCCTCGGTGCCAGTGATGATAGTGTGTTGGTTAGAAGAAGGTCAGTCGAGGGCCTGCAGCCAACCTGTCGGAGTGCTAGACATCAGTTCCACTGACGCCAAACCACCGCCATTTGCAATTTCAGTGCCACCAAGCGAGAGCTTATTGGATGGGGGATTGGTGGCCTTTTGTGTGTTGTGATGAAAGCTGGTTCTGCCTCGGTGCCAGTGATGAACGTGTGTTGGTTAGAAGAAGGTCAGTCGAGACCCTGCAACCAACCTGTCGGAGTGCTAGACACATTAGACCTACAGGTGGAGTTATGGTTTCGAGTGCGGTTTCATTTGACAGCAGGAACATCCTCGTGGTTATCCCAGGCACCCTGAAAAAAAAATGGTTCAAATGGCTCTGAGCACTATGGGACTTAACTTCTGAGGTCATCAGTCCCCTAGAACTTAGAACTATTTAAACCTAACTAACCTAAGGACATCACACACATCCATGCCCGAGGCAGGATTCGAACCTGCGACCGTAGCATTCGCGCGGCTCCAGACTACAGCGCCTAGAACCGCATGGCCACCGCGGCCGGCCCCAGGCACCCTGACTGCTAATTTGTACGTCAGTCTGGTGACTGGACCTGTTATGTTTCCAGTCATGAAGAACATTCCAGGGAGTGTTTTCCAACAGGATAACGATCACACACATATCGCTGATGTGACCCAACGTGACCTACAGAGTGTCGACATGTTGCCATGACCTGCTTGATCACGAGATCTGTCCCGAATGGGACTCATACGGGATATCATCGGACGACATGTCCAGCGTCATCCACAAACAGCGTTAACCGTCCCTGTGTTGACTGACCAAGTGCAACAGGCATGGAACTCCATCCCACAGGCCGGCCGCGGTGGCCGAGCGGTTCTATGCGCTTCAGTCCGGATCCGCGCTGCTGCTACGGTCGCAGGTTCGAATCCTGCCTCGGCAATGGATGTGTGTTATGTCCTTAGGTTAGGTTTAAGTAGTTCTAACTCTAGGGCACTGATGACCTCAGATGTTAAGTCCCATAATGCTTAGAGCTATTTGAACCATTTTTTCCACCCCACAAACTGATAATCCGGAAACTATACAATACAATGCTTGCACACAATGCTTGTATTCAACATTCCGGCAGTTTCACGTTGTCAATGGCTAATCTCGGGCTTACATTAACCCGTTAATGCCATGTTAATCACTTAAGTATGTTACAAATGTATTCCCGATATTCCGTTACTCTACATTAAATATTTTTTTTTTGTGTTGCGATTTTTTTCGTTCAGCGTATATGAGCCTCATCTTGAATACCCTTCTTTCTGATGTGCTCCTGTCTTGTACACCCCTTAACTGGTTTCACGACCTACGTTTTCGTAGCGCATCCGTATGAAACAATTTTGTTTCGTCTTTTGTTCCACTTACCAATGAAAAGGTTACTTTTTTTCTATATTACATGGTTAATATTTGGTCTTTAGTGTTCCCCTCACAGATTTGAAATTTTGGTTATCTTACCTTATACTATCCAGTGTCCGCCTCCGTAGCAAACTCGTCAGCGTGTCTGTAACGTGAAGGACCTGTGTTCGATTCCCGGTGCCAGGGTTTAATCCTTATGGGAGGACTAGAACAAGGAGCACTCAGACTAGTGGTGGCAAAGGAGAAGCTATTTGAGTGATACGTAGCCGTTCATTGTCTGGAAAGCAGATACCCATGCATAGCGCATCCGAATGACACCATTGGCAGAGGATGACGCGGCGGCAGGTCGATACTGAAAGGTCTGACATGGCCAGTAGACTGAGGTTTAGGTTTTTATACTAGCCAGTCATATTTATAAAAATGTTGTACATGTTACTTGCTCAAATGCACAGATATCAGTATCTTATACACGTGGACTTGAGACGCGTAAATTTTTATGATGTACAAATTGATTAACAAATAAATCAAATAGGATATAGACCGGATCCTTGTCGTAAGTTGATGGCGGTAACTAAACAATGTGCCCCAGTTTCGTAAGGACAACTTGTGTGAAATTCCATCTCGTGGCGATTGGGGCGTAACGATCCTGAGAGTTTCGGCAACACTTGTATAGAAGGTCAAAGCCAGGTTTTGTAGAAGGTCAAAGACATAGCAGACATCCTGAGTGCGAATGGAACAGTATGTGTCTGACAGTCGACGGAAAATGGCGGTGGAGCAATGATGCAACATCAATTTTTGTGTTATATGAGGCAGATCATCCAGCGAATTCGTCGCATTCGACCCGAATACCGATAGGCAGGGTCCTGGTGTCTCCTCCACGATAAAGCCCGAGCCCACACGCTGAAGATCGGGCGCTAGTGTGACGGATTACAGTTCTGGATCACCCGCCGCATTCGCCAGATTTGGCCCCAGTCGACTCTGGGTTGTTCACCACATTGGAGCTAGCAATGAAAAGACACTGTTAAGATGCTTTTAAGGACGTACAAGGAAACTGTACTGCAGTACTAAATGTATCTCCAAAAAAAGGACTGCAGTGATTGTTTCAAAACATTTTTAAAACCATTTCAGCTGTTTACTGTTTCAGAGGGAGAGTGATGCGGTGAATTTGTGAACATAATCCATGGCTTTTATTTTTCATAGACACAGTCCTACAGGAAATGGGGCACACTGTGTATGACCTACATGTACATTTTTTCCTATTTCTACCGTTATTGTTGTCTTCTATAAGTTTGTACATTCGATATTTAGTGATGCAGCGTTCTTTCCATCATTAGCCACGTAAGATAAGTCTTTATTGCATTAAAAACCTTAACATGCGGACAGGTCGGTTTGGTTTCTTTATTCAATTCAACGTAGTTCTTATTCACCTGTTAAGCAGCAAAAACATGCAACACTTGAGTTGATTATCGATACTGTATCGTGTGTATTCTGTAACTACTTTGACTTGTATGTAAAAATTGTTTTTCTTTCTGTACTTTGATGTAACCTGAAAATATTTCGTAAATGTCTTTTCTGCAGCTATGCTATTTTGTGTAAATAATTGTAACATATATGTAACTTGTTCCTGCTTAGGGAATGTATAATTGCATACGCTAGAAAAGCTTTAGGGAAGTCCCCCCACAAAGAAAAGGCTTTGACGAGAATGTAAAACGTGGGGAGGTACGAGAAGTCCGACTACCACATATAGTCAGTGGCTAGCCCACAATGAATCAACTTCCTGAATGATAAACGAGACAAAGATTTCTAGAAAAGTGCTGTAATAATGCCTCGGGTGTGGATTGTTATTAGCCATTGCATCATGGTATTTTTGAGGTTGTTCTAAAAGCTGCACTACACGTCAAGAAGATATTTTACACAGCATATTGCATTATACGGCCACAGAAGTTCGCTATTGCATCCACTTTCAGACAAAATAAAATTTAATTTTTTAAATACATACATGGACCAGTGTTTGCTGATGTGTTGGAATAATAAGAGTTTATTTTTGTATGGAAATATGCTGATTTTTTCTCTTAAGACGTAATGATAGCGTCAGACTTATTCATTACAATGATTAAACCGATTGTTCCACTATTTTGGTTTGAAGACAGTCTTTTGATGAATTTCTCCACGCACTACTTAAAGTTCTTAAGTCCAGTCTATAGTATAGGGATATTTAAGTATAATTTCATTCTGAGATGAAACTCTCAAAGAGTATTAAAATCATTCTCAGAATACAGAATTTACTCGAGAACAGTTATTACAAAAACGAAATCTAGATTATAACAGACTGAAGGTCTACAACAATTATATTGGTGTCACAGGTTTCTAAATAGTAATTTTGTGCATCTATTCCTCTTATGTATGATATTATTATTAATCAGGAAACGTGTTATGAGACAGAATATTTTTAGGGTTGTTCCCCGTCCGTTGTAGTCAATTACCAATTTAGCCACAGTGAAAGTTCGTGCAAAACTTAATTAATCATTATTGACCTAGTTGTGCTGTTAAAATAATGAATTGCATTATCTTCCTTGAACTATAACAGATTCTGATTCCCCATGTACCACTCATGTTCTGTGCTATGCAAGCATTACATGCAGTCTCATGTTAGTGTGAAGTAGTTTGTTGCCACTAAACTCAAGCAGGTTCTTTAAATACTTAAGCAAGTAGTACATTTTAGTGTGAAGTAGTTTGTGCCACTAAACTCAAGCAGATATCAGATCTACTGATGACTAGTTATTTTGCTAATACATGTTAGGATTTCTTTTGTCCAGTTACTGTCTTTCTCTTGGAAGTGGAGTTTAAGTCAGCAGTTACCTTATTTTGTTTGCTGTACATTTACTAGAAATTATTTTTTTTTCTAATTTGGCTGGCGACTGTATTTGGTCACAAATTTCGCTTCTTAAATAACATACCGTTGCTTCGACTGCAGTTCGAATATCTTTACATCATTTCAATATATAACCTTTCAGGAGATGAATTACATTCCGATTACTTACCATTAACACACATGATCACAGTAAAAAACTTAAAACCCTCGGAAAATCGGCAGTATTATAGGGACGATTTGTATATTTACCAAACACCTACAGTTTTATAAGAATTGTCAACTGATGACCAGTGTCTTCGTGAACTTAATTGTGCTCTATCATACTTACTTCCATTAGTTGCCGAAGCTTGTTGTTAAATATGATCCGATGGATGTCGTATGTGGTATTTGTCATATTTATTCCTCTAAAATTTTTTTTAAAAGAAGTTAATATTACGTATTAAGTTCAACATCTCTCAAGATAGCACTTTCCTTCCATCGCTCACTGATAGAGATAAAGGGCACACTGCTTGAAAATATGGAAGGCATTCCATCAGATCTCTGGATTTAGGTAAGACAAGAAAACCATTGCACTAATTTTCAATTTTGTCAATGCTTGAATGTGTTGGAGATATGTCCCAAACTCTCTAGAGTTTTATTATTACTATCGTCACTGCTTATAATATTCTTTCATCAACTTAAGTGTTAGACCATCTCATGTTTCTTTTATGTTTGTGTTCTAAGAATGGCGATAAAACTGACAATAAGGCGGGGCTTTAAGTGAAAGAGAAATTGTTTCAACCTACTGCAATGAAACGGAGAAGGTGTAAACACAGTTACATTCTTATGATACTGTAGATTATACAGATGTTCATCTGTGGCAATCAAAGTGTATTTTCAAGTAATATTTTAGGCTGTATTATTAGTCATTGTTTCTTTTAAGGAAGTGATAAAGGATTTGAACTGTATTGTTGTTGCTGTGGTAAAAGAATGTTTTGGGAACCATAGCACTTACGAGTGTCTGTCATTATCGTAGGGAAGTTGTCAATCAACAGATCATGTTCAAAGAATTTGATGACAAAATTAGTATTATAATACTGTTTTTATTAACTCATATAGGAATAAATTATCGCGGACATATAACCGTATGTATATATATTACAGCAATTTGATTCGTCATTCCTATTGTTATTGTAAGACTACAACATTTATATTTATCTCTCTACGCCAGCTATTGTTTATTCCTATTATTCTGAGATCACCAATCACTTTTGACACAAGTAATTTGAATTTACAATTTATATCTTTTATGGATTTCACTGTGGTTGCGACAAAATTGAAGCGAAGTAACAAAATTAGAATAATGAAGGTAGATATTGACCTCTGTTTTCACAGTTACGAAACTACAGCGTGAAGCACTTACATGTACGAAACTATGACACAAGTTAGCTACACTCAATGGCGAGTATTTACATTCGTAACCTTCATCTCGCTGTTTAGAGAGACTGTACATAGAAAACAACTGTCACAGCACTGCACATAAGTTTCTTGCCTAAGAAACAGAAATGAGTAAAACAATCACTGCCGTGCCTCCTGGTTCGTAATACTCGTTCTTCGCGGTGTGCACATATTACGAAGAGTCAGCGATCACATGGCTCCTTCAGTTTACTGTTTCCATTGTCCTCTAAGTAGTACCACTAGGTAGGACCTTAATACACACAGTGAATTAGCTTCAACAGCGTTGGGTCAGTCAAGTTCTCGCAGTATATTAACAGTTCTGCTGATAACTTTAAGTTAGTTGTTCCCCACAAGTTCCTTTCAAAATGTGGCGGGAAAAAGGAGGATCCTGCCAGAATCCGAAATGGACTTAATTCGGTGCTCAGACGGTGTGTGACGACTCCACAGACATTTTCTGTGTGTTGTCTTCAAGGTATAACGGAGTCAGCAATCTTTAATGGACAGCAAATTCCCGCAGAATCGTTCGTTAACGATAATTTACATGAAATTAAGACCTTATGGTAAAAATCATGTGCCGTGTTGGTCTATATGTTCGTAAGATTTTACCAGGGGTTTAAAAAAATGAAAATTAGTTTTACTGTTAGACATAACTGCATTTGTAAATATGACTGGAAGTAAAACGAATGAAATAGCAAAAACCCTCCGTAATTAGTCACCTCACTAAACTCTTGTAGTTTTTAAATCATAAAAGGAGTTGTGATCTGAAATGGAGCTAAGCTTCAAAGTGCACCGTGATTATCAAACATTTATTCACTGGTCACAGAATAGGTTTTGTTCCTTTAATAGTGATTTTGTGATCCTAAAATTCATTTTTATAAAAAAACTTTCCCGTTTTTCCCAAAGTAGATGCAGTCTCCGCTTTTTAAGGCGTAATTGAAGTACTAATGACACGATTTTTTTTGAACGAATGGACGTCACACGAGTTATAAGAGCAGGACAAAATTTTCAGTTTCAAGGAGAAAGCCATCATTTCTCAACGTTCGTAAGACAGCTCACAGTTCACTTTCGCACTGCATAAAATGTTGACATCCATATCTCGTCAAACCTGGCACTTGACTTTTTTTAGTAGTAAATACTAGCAACAATAACGATCTTGCCACAACATATGCTGACTCCTACATCGTTTCGCTTTTATGACGGATAGCGTACAATACTCCACCAACTTCTTATCAGGTCCCAGTTCTTCACAAACATTGACTGTGCGGAACTATTTCTTGACCGCTTCTAATTACAGGAACAAAATACTTGTCGGCATATATACACCGAACTATGCTCCGTGGCGATATATCGCGCAAGTGAGTCGCACTCAGAATCCCAATGTCTACATAGCGAGTGTCCGTCTAATTATTGCACATTGTGTGACACAGCGGCCTGCAGTGGTGCCATCTACTTGTCGACACCCGAGTCGCCTCCGCCCCCGCCGCCCCCAGATGCCGCCCCCGCGGAGGACACGGCTGCCGCCGCCGCCACCGCCGCCGCTGCAGCTGCCGCCATCTGGGCGCTGCTTGGGGGTGCCTTCTTCTTCAGGATGCCGAGGTCGGTGACGTTCTCCAGGAAAGACTTGTGCGCGCTCAGGATCTTGGTGGACTCGACGTCCTTTTTGAGCTCCTCCATGTCGCGCTTCAGCTTGGCGCGCCGGTTCTGGAACCACGTGATGACCTGCGCGTTGCTCAGGCCGAGTTGGCCCGCAATCTCGTCGCGGTCCGCAGGAGACAGGTACTTCTGGTACAGGAAGCGCTTCTCCAGCTCGAAGATCTGGTGGTTGGTGAACGCCGTGCGCGACTTCCGCTTCTTCTTCGCCTGCTGCCGCGAGTTGAACAGGTTCAGGTGGCTGGCTTGGCCCTCTGCAACACACAGCAACAACATTGCCGTTAGTACTCTTTTTCTTTCTTCCAATTTCTTCATTATTTGCTTCAATATGTCTATTCACATTTTAAATCCAGAGTAGTCATCCTGTATGATGCACAAACTGTAAAGGAATAAACATCTCTATATCCTTCTAAATTTGGTAGATTGCTAGCTGAAAACGAGCCCCTTCACTAGGTTCTTTTTCTGTTACATTCCTGAACTGAAAAAATGTTTAGTTAATCATCTCATTTGTATATCATCTAACTTGTTTAAAATACAAGGTGTTCTGAAAGTTGCTGTGAAGCTACACCATGTGTTGAAAATGACATCCACAAGCAGCCATAGAATTCTGAATTCTTCAATATTAATGTAGGCTGAAGCAATGAACTACAATTTGTAGTTAGGGTGTGATTCGAACCTGTGTCTCCTACTTCATTAGGAGATGCACTTCCATTGTGCCACAGAGGCACACCATCTACCTCAGGTGTGATGACTATTCTATTGTATCTCCCTCCCTGATACAAATTGCCATTCACACCTCAGCACATTATTGTTACCCTTGTAAACGTGCATCAGTAATGCCACGACCCTCCAATATTGGACAGCCTTGGCAATACTGATGCGAGTTATGAAGGGAACAGCCATGGGCTGAAGTGTGAATTGGCATTTGTATCGGAGACAGAGACGTTATAGGATAGTCAACAGAATTGCAGTAGCAGTTGTGCCAGTGTAGCGCAACGAATAGTGCGTCTGCGTACGAAGCAGAAGATTCAGGTTCGAATCCTGGTCCTGGTATAGATCTTAATTCATTGCTTAGGTACCCTCACTGTTTTAGATAAAGACGAGACTCATAGCGTTCAAAAAAAAAAAAAAAAAAAAAAAAAAAAAAAAAAAACATTGTTCAAATGGCTCTGAGCACTATGGGACTCAACTGCTGTGGTCATCAGTCCCCTAGAACTTAGAACTACTTAAACCTAACTAACCTAAGGACATCACACACATCCATGCCCGAGGCAGGATTCGAACCTGCAACCGTAGCGGTCGCGTGGTTGCAGACTGTAGCGCCTAGAATCGCTTGGCCACTCCGGCCCTCATCGTATCTCATGAACATCAACTGCATATGACTGAAATCTGAAATCGCTTAATTTTATTGTAAAACGCTTCCTGCGTATCTGATTGTGATACGCCTCTCACACGCAGAGGCATTTCTGTTTTTGTCACATAACGTGCGTGGGAGATTGCAATACAGTAGAGATTTCGCTGCTCCCCTATGAAAGAAGCCCGGTGGTCTGAGGTCCGGCGAGCGAGGAGTCCATAGGTTGAGATGACAAATTCCCCAAAAACTCTTCCAGAAAACGCATAGTGTTGTTAGCTTTGGGAGCAGTAGCGTCAGAGTGTTGAAACCATGACTAGTCGATTTCGTCTTCTTTGCCTGGCCTGTTAAATCGTGGATCATTAAACAGTAACGTTCACTGATCATGACTTCTTCAAAAAATAAAGGTCCAATAATGTGACGTCTGGATATGGCTAGCCACACACCATTTTTCTGTCATTTAGTGGAGTTTCAAGCACAGAGCGAAGATTCTCGACTGACCATGATCTTGTGTTTCATGTGTCAACATGACCAGACGGACTGAACCAGACGTCATCTGTACAGAAAGTGGCGTCAAGAATATCAATGTCATTTCTCTTAATAAAAGATGGTAATCATTTGCATCAACAGGTTCGCGTTTCATGATACGCAGCTTTTAATTCATGCACTCCTGTTATTTTATACGGGAACAGTTTCAATCCTTTCCAACTTTTGCAATGATTTTGCTGGCCTCTGCTGCATAGTCAGAAATGTCCAACAACTTCTATTCGTTTAATGTTAAGTGGTCCTCCAGTTTTCTCGCCATTAAGACTGAAAATGTCTCTCAAAATTTCTCAATAAGTCGACGAACCGCATTACTATGACGTACAGCTGTTTCCGGGAATTTTTCAGCGAATGCCTCCTATGCTGTCTGTTTATCGCCTTCTCAAAATACATGTTTAACAAGAAAAATATGTTCCACAGTTGAAAGCACCATAATTTAGAAACATATTGAACATCCAAACACTGCACATCGCATTCAACACTTTTCATCAACTGATCCAAACAGTTTAATGTTACACAAAAGTACAAGACAAAAACAAGATCGCGTATCTGTGAAAAATAGTTCTGCCAACATGTGTTCTGGTAAATTTGATTCGATCTTCCAACGTTATCTACATCGATAGTCCAGGGCACAGCTACTTTTCGAACGCGCTATATATTGTTATAAAACACATGTTGTGCTTTTGCATACAAAGGAGAATTAAGTTCTGTATTCGTATATACATCTTCAGATAGATAAGCGGACGCCAGTTGTTACTATGATTTTTGGAATATGAATGAATCCTTCTGCTCTATTTAAAAGTCCTGTTTTTATTTGCTATCGATTTCGGCGCTATAATGCACCACCCTTACGCCCCTCTGTGATAAAACTGGTAATCATACGGATAACCAGGAGCCGCCAGTATACACCTACAGAGGGCACAATCGAACCGACGTCCGGAGTGATCACGTCCTCTCTTCCTGCTTTTGTTATTGATAGTGGCAGCACGTCTACAAAACTGCGCATAGTATGGTGTCGTCGACCTAACGTCACTTATAAAGTATACAGTATGGGTCCCATCACTGATCTTTGGGAAACTCCCGACATGTCAGAAATAGTCTGAATAGGCTCAAATGGCTCTGAGCACTATGGGACTCAACTGCTGAGGTCATCAGTCCCCTAGAACTCAGAACTACTTAAACCTAACTAACCTAAGGACATCACACACATCCATGCCCGAGGCAGGATTCGAAACTCCGACCGTTGCGGTCGCTCGGTTCCAGACTGCAGCGCCTAGAACCGTTCGGCCACTCTGGCCGGCAGTCTGAATAGCTTGTAAGGCTGTTGCAGAGGAGGCTGTGCTGAGAAATTATTGTTAAGAAGAACAAAATTCATTACGCCGTGCCGTTTCTCAGTTATTTAGCATTGAAGTTAGCCAATCAAGTCGTTGCGAGCGCACACTGAAGCAACTTG
Organism: Schistocerca serialis cubense; assembly: GCF_023864345.2. Classification (NCBI taxonomy): domain Eukaryota; kingdom Metazoa; phylum Arthropoda; class Insecta; order Orthoptera; family Acrididae; genus Schistocerca; species Schistocerca serialis. The sequence goes on from NC_064641.1 coordinate 725,462,860, forward strand.
CCAAAGACAGTGCCGCCAAACGTGTTTTTCGTTTGGTTTCCTCAAATCGAACTCAACTTGTTTAAATTTATTACTTCGAAATATTGCACATTTTAATTGATAATGAGTTTCAGAACAAATGGTAACTCACAGACCCACAGATGCCTGCCCATTGCCGCATTTTAGCGCGCGCAAGGGCTTGAATTCGCGCGCACCCACCTGATTGGATAATGGCAATGCTAAATAACTTGGAAACGGGGCAACGTGTCCAGTTTTTCATCTTAACAATTATTTCTCAGCACTACCTCCCCTGCAACATCCTTACAAGCTTTTCAGACTGTTTCTAACATCGTGAATCTACACTGAACTTGAAGCCGAGTTCAGGGAGACAGCTTTGTAGCAGGCTTACTACTAGTAAAGAGAAACCTTCTGGCACAGTTTATTAAAAAAAGTGCTGTATGCCAGGCTGCAAAAAACTTCGGCTGCGTCCTCTCTTCCTGTTTTTGATATTGTCAATGCCTGAAAATCTACAAGACTCTGTACAGTAAGAGGTCTCTGGCCTGTCTGCCTTGTATAAAGTAAACAGAATGCTTCCCATCACTGATCTTGCGGAATGAGCTGCATGTACTCTGATCTTGGAACTGCGTCTGGAGGGGAAACTTTGTATAAGCCTTACTACCGATACAGGGAAGCGTTATAAGTACAGTTTATAAACAGTTTCTGTATCGCTGGATAAATCGAAAACTTTGTCTATGTCCAGTAGTTAGGGTCCCACAGTAGCCTTTAAAATTGACACCTAGGATGGCCGCCCTCCTTAGGGGCTGATTTGCAGAATGACCTCTCTGGAAACCCCACTGCGACTTCTTGGCCAGCCACGCATTACCTGGTGCTGTCTGGTCTGGGCTTACCCACCTCCACCGCCCCCACCGTTAAAGGTGTTCCCGGGCGCGCGCTGGCGCCGATTTGCCACGCGGCCGTCATCTTCTGATTTAGCCGAGATTTACCGGCCGTCACGACCTCTTCCGCTCGGAAAGCCGGAGCGGATTGCTTTGGCGGTGTCATTACACCAGCCGGGACTGCGGTAATCAGCGTTCAGTAATAAGACTGTTGGGGTTCTTTAGCTGCCAGGCGAGAACAGGTTCCACGTACGAAATCGGTAACGGGAAATGTCAAGGATACAGGAAGAAAACTGGAGATAAAACAGCCTCTCTACCGTATTTTAATGTGTGTAACATTCAGCTGCCTTTCAAGCAGGCTATTTATTTCCTCTGTAAATTGCACTTAATGAAAAATATGCATATCCTGACGATGGCAGAAGTAGAGAGGACATAAAATGTAGACTAGCAATAACTGTAAAAACTTTTCTGAAAAATATAGCTGTTACTTAAAGAAACACAGCATCAAGACTGACTGGTGTATTTCTTCAAGTAATTTACCCACAGCCACCACCATCATTATCATGGGCAAAGAGCAACACAATTGGTGAAAGAAGGTTTAGCAATCAGCCGCAACTTGAGTTTATTGTAGCAGATTTAAATTCGGCAACTGAGTGACCACCACCAATGCAGCAAATATAGTTAACACATTCCAGCTGTTGTCCGGTATAGTACCCCTTCGACTATACACGTCAAGAGTTCACACTACAATATTCTTAACGTGTATAGTCCAAGGAGGACTATGCCAAACAACGGCTGAAATGTGTTAACTTTATTTGCTGCACTGAAGATCGTCACTCAGTGAGCGAAATGTAGATCTCCTACAACAAACACAAGTTGCGACTGATTGCTGTACCTTCTTTCACCTACTGAAATAAGTACAGTCGCTGAGAATTTCCAGGTTACAGATGGAGCTAAATTTAAAAAAAGAGAAATACGTTCTAAAGTAATTATTATGAATTATTATTTTCTGAAGGTATTTGATTCGATTAAAACCTTCTAAGGAAGTGAAACCTGGACGATATACACTTCAGACAAGAAGAGAATAAAAATATTGTAATTTGGTACAACGGAAGAAAGCTGAAGATTAAATGAGTAGATGGCATAACCGTACTAAATAGTTTGGGGGAAAAAAGAAATTTGTGATACAAAGAAGGGAAATGTTTATAGACTATATCCTGAGGTATCAAAGGATAGTTCATTTGGTGAGGGATGAAAGTGCGAGCAGTAAAAATTATAGACAGAGAACAAAACTTGAATATAGGAAGCTGAATAAAGTAGACTTAGCACGCTGTAGCTACGAAAAGACATCCATAAAATAGGACATCACGCAGAGCTGCATCCAACCAGTCCTCGTACTGATGACTTCAAAGGCAACAAAAATGTTTACACTTCCTAAAGTCCCGTGGTATCTTTTTCGCAGCAGATGTTTCTAACACGGACTAACGATTATCAAGTCTACGAATATACAGGAGGAAATGAGTTAGACGAATCTTAACAGTGTGTGAGATGGGGAACTATGTTTTCGATGCGGTAGTTATAAAATTCAGAAGGGCAGCTAGAATCTAACTTGGAGGAAAAATCATACACATACGCGAATTTGGGAGTAGCTATTTGTTCGATTGTATACTGTGTGCAGTCGTAGGCTCTTCACTCCCTCCCCATGCGAGCTGTGTCAGTTAGAAACGCATGTACCTGGCCGTGAGCCACTTGGAAAAAAAAAGAAAAAATATATATAGAGAGAGAAACAGGGATACCCCTTAAGAAGAGAAATAGCCTTTTGTAGTACATAATTTTATGATTTTCCCACAGCTGATGCATTGTCCCTGCCGATGCAATGGTTCAAATCAGGGTCTTAAAATTCTAATCATGTTGTAGACATTCGGTGACTTCTCTGGAAAACTTATCAAACCACTTGGTACTTTTGTAAGAAGGTGGAGGTCGATTTCTGCCACCATCCTTACGGAACGAATCTACGCACCCCTCCCCAAAAAGCTTACTGTTGACTAAAGATTGAGATTCAGTCAAACTAACAGTAATGGTAACATAATACGAATTTGAATGTGCGCTAAGAGATGACTGTCAACCATAACGACTTCTTATTGAATGAAGTTAGAGGACAGAACAGCTGCAGACAATTCGCAGTGTTTTCTTGCTCGCAAGACATTGACAGAAACGTTCTTCGGACCATCAGAGATGTATTTAGCAGTATCAGAAGGATTCGCAGAAAGGATGAGCTACTTTCTCATGGTAATGCGTGCTCCAACCCATTGTCTCGAGCTAAGGGCTTGCCGTGGTGTATCATTTGCTCGTATTCTCCCTCATTTACGATGATACAGCTGTGTGTTATTGTCACCCTCTGGAAAGTGCGTATGATGAAACGCTGACGTCATGGTAACGTATCTAGCTACACATTAGTGTGCAGATCCGTGTCATATGCAAATGAACTAAGGAAAATCTATGATGACATTGGCTAGGGAATTGCTAGACAAGTGCAGCAATCTCGAGGCGGTTGCCAACCTCCCTCCACTTCCTCCCTCTCCCTCCCTCTCTCTCATCATACACACACATACGCACACACACCCACACACGTCCATATACACACACTAGCAGAAAGAGTAAGATACATCTACATTTACATTTATACTCCGCAAGCCACCCGACGGTGTGTGGCGGAGGGCACTTTACGTGCCACTGTCATTACCTCCCTTTCCTGTTCCAGTCGCGTATGGTTCGCGGGAAGAACGACTGCCGGAAAGCCTCCGTGCGCGTTCGAATCTCTCTAATTTTACATTCGTGATCTCCTCGGGAGGCATAAGTAGGGGGAAGCAATATATTCGATACCTCATCCAGAAACGCACCCTCTCGAAACCTGGACAGCAAGCTACACCGCGATGCAGAGCGCCTCTCTTGCAGAGTCTGCCACTTGAGTTTGCTAAACATCTCCGTAACGCTATCACACTTACCAAATAACCCTGTGACGAAACGCACCGCTCTTCTTTTGATCTATTCTATCTCCTCCGTCAACCCGACCTGGTACGGATCCCACACTGATGAGCAATACTCAAGTATAGGTCGAACGAGTGTTTTATAAGCCGCCACCTTTGTTGATGGACTACATTTTCTAAGGACTCTCCCAGTGAATCTCAATCTGGCACCCGCCTTACCAACAATTAATTTTACATGATCATCCCACTTCAAATCGTTCCGTACGCATACTCCCAGATATTTTACAGAAGTAACTGCTACCAGTGTTTGTTCCGCTATCATATAATCATACAATAAAGGATCCTTCTTTCTATGTATTCGCAATACATTACATTTGTCTATGTTAAGGGTCAGTTGACACTCCCTGCACCAAGTGCCTATCCGGTGCAGATCTTCCTGCATTTCGCTGCAATTTTCTAATGCTGCAACTTCTCTATATACTACAGCATCATCCGCGAAAAGCCGCACGGATCTTCTGACACTATCTACTAGGTCATTCATACATATTGTGAAATTTAAAGAATAGCGTTATGATTAGTATTTTTCTGAACCACTCTAACAGAAGGGCTATCTGAGGAAACTAAAACCTACATCATTCATTCTAGAATATACCGTACCCGACTCCTTTCACCGTATTACCGTCTAATTCGCCTACATGATTTTAGGCCATATATAGGTCTAACTTTTTCCAACTGCTCCAACATAGCTTTGTTACAAGGTTGAAGCAACTTCTTGTCCTATAATACGGACGCATACTCGTAATTTAGAGTGTTCCGCTTGCTTTCTGTCTATGCTCAAAGCGCGACGCTCAAGAGAGACTGTTCGTTCAACTGAAATGAGCATCTTCGACACCACGTAATAGCCAGCTCACGAAATGAGGATAAGCTGTCGTTGACGTGACATCGAACTCATTAGCACCGCGTCTCTGACAAATAGGGGTACCGATGCTTCGCTTAGTAGCAGAAAATGGCGCTGTCTGCAAGTGCGACAAGCCACTAGGGCTCGAACAAAATATATTGCCTATTAACGGAAATGCCGGTCGGCGCAAAGCGGTGCCGACGCAGCGCCAGACGGGAACAGAATTACGCCGCTGTTCGTATTCTAATCACTAGGAGTGGATGTGTCTGCCGGGTGCCTGACTGGACGCTAATGAAGGAGTGAGGCCGCTTTCGCGAGCTTATTGGTGCACGGGATAACTCAGGCGTGACTGATGTTTCCTTGTTGTTCCGCAGGCTTCTTTGCGGAGTATTAATAGGTCCGTCAGCGGGAACAAAGAACTCTTCTGCCTAGCTGGCTTTGTTATCGTACACTACTGGCCATTAAAATTGCTACACCACGAAGAAATGCATATGATAAACGGGTATTCATTGGACGAATATATTATACTAGAACTAACATGTGATTACATTTTCACGCAATTTGGGTGCATAGATCCTGAGAAATCAGTACCCAGAACAACCACCTCTGGCCGTAATAACGGCCTTGATACGCCTGGGCATTGAGTCAAACGGAGCTTGGATGGCGTGTACAGGTACAGCTGCCCATGCAGCTTCAAAGCGATACCACAGTCCATCAAGAGTAGTGACTAGCGTATTGTCACGAGCCAGTTGCTCGGCAACCATTGACCAGACGTTTTCAATTGGTGAGACATCTGGAGAATGTGCTGGCCAGGGCAGCAGTCGAACATTTTCTGTATCCAGAAAGGCCTGTACAGGACCTGCAACATGCGGTCGTGCATTATCCTTCTGAAATGTAGGGTTTCGCAGGAATCGAATAAAGGGTAGAGCCAAGGGCCGTAACTCATCTGAAATATAACGTCCACTGTTCAAAGTGCCGTCAATGCGACAAGAGGTGACCGAGACGTGTAACCAATGGCACCCCATACCATCACGCCGGGTGATACGCCAGTATGGCGATGACGAATACACGGCTTCCAATGTGCGTTCACCGCGATGTCGCCAAACACGGATGCGACCATCATGATGCTGTAAACAGAAACTGGATTCATCCGAAAAAATGACGTTTTGCCATTCGTGCACCCAGGTTCGTCGTTGAGAACACCATCGCAGGCGCTCCTGTCTGTGATGCAGCGTCAAGGGTAACCGTAGCCATGGTCTACGAGCTGATAGTCCATGCTGCTGCAAACGTCGTCGAACTGTTCGTGCAGATGGTTGTTGTCTTGCAAACGTCCCCATCTGCTGACTCAGGGATCGAGACGTGGCTGTACGATCCGTAACAGCCATGCGGATAAGAGGCCTGTCACCTCGACTGTTAGTGATACAAGGCCGTTGGGATCCAGCACGGCGTTTCGTATTACCCTCCTGAACCCACCGATTCCATATTCTGCTAACAGTCATTGGATCTCGACCAACGCGAGCAGCAATGTCGCGATGAGATAAACCGCAATCGCGATAGGCTACAATCCGACCTTTATCAAAGTCGGAAAAGTGAGGGTACGCATTTCTCCTCCTCACACGAGGCATCACAACAACGTTTCACCAGGCAACGCCGGTCAACTGCTGCTTGTGTATGAAAAATTGGTTGGAAACTTTTCTCATGTCAGCACGTTGTAAGTGTCACCACCGGCGCCAACCTTGCGTGAATGCTCTGAAAAGCCAATCATTTGCATATCACAGCATCTTATTCCTGTCGGTTAAATTTCGCGTCTGTAGCACGTCATCTTTGTGGTGTAGCAATTTTAATGGCCAGTAGTGTAGCTGCTAATTCAGAGCGCTTATCAGGACAGATAGATTCCGTCTTATTCAGTTTGCGAACGCAGTGCGACACTGAACTACACTGTCGGGTGAAAATCATCATTTATTTAAAAACTGTTAGACTGACCACAAGGAGGTTCAGATGAAAGCGTGCTTTCCGCGAACCATTCGAGACTGGAATAGGGGAAGTGAAAGTGAAACTAGTACACAGAGTACCACCCCCCACATACGGCAAGGTAGCTTGGGAAATGAAGATGGAGATGCAGTAGCAAGAAAAATATTTCTAAAAAGTACAAACCTGTTAGCAGCGAATTTAAATTTAAATGTTGGGAAGTATTTTCTGAAGACATTTGTTTGGAGAGTAGCCTAGCTTGGAAGTGAAACGTGGATGGTAAATTTAAGGGGAAAAATGAGTAGAAGCTTTTGATATGCGGTGTTACATGTGAGTGCTGGACATTAAACGGGCAGATGGGGTAACTAATGAAGAGGTACTAAATCGAAATGAGGAGAGAAGAAATCTGTGGCACAGCTTGACTAAAGGAAGGGGTAAGTTGATTGGAGACTTCCTTTGACATCAAGGAATCGTCATTTTCCTAATGCAAAGAAGTGTGGGGTCTAAAAACTGTAGAGAGAGACCAAGTCTCAGATGCAGTAAGCGTGTTCAAATGGGTCTTGATTGCAAAAGTAATGCAGAGGAAGATGGGTGCACAGAATTGATCATCGTGGGGAGCAACCACTCTCTGACTGAAGACAACAATCATAAAAAAAACAACTAACGAATGTTCGGTAATAAATGGTGGAAAACGATTTTTGTAACTGGATCGAGGATTTCGTGGCAGAGAGGAAAATCCATGCTAATCTGAACGGAGCGTCATCCAGGCGAGTAGAAGTAACCTCAAGCGTGCAGTGGGGAAGTATATTAGGACTCTTGCTGTACATGTAAGTTAATCACCTGTCAGATAACTTTTATAACAAATTATATGCTGCAGTTATCTATAATGAAATACCAGTCGCAAAAATCCTACACAGATATCCATTGGCATATTGATAAGGCTTTGTCAACTTGTTTCAGATAATCAGAAATTAAAAATCGTGGAATTTACAAAACGCAGTAAACTAGCGTTCTATGACTGTGGCATTAAGTAATTACAATAACGACAGGACTCACACACCTTATATCAATACATGGTAGTAATAATATGTTGGACTGTGAGATGAAGCTGTCGTAAATGCTCATTCATAGGTACGACCAGAAGTCTCCTCAGCCAAGCACTTCCCATGGTTTGCAGAGGGAGAATGTAGACGCAGTTTGAACGTAAAACTCGTATATACTATCATACGGAGTATCTTCTCAAATATGTGCTTGTCCTAAAGAATTTTTGACTTAACAGAAGCAAGTACGCTTTTTATCAAATGGTTCAAATGGCTCTGAGCACTATCCGACTTAACTGCTGAGGTCATCAGTCGCCTACAACTTAGAGCTAATTAAACCTAACTAACCTAAGGACATCACACACATCCATGCCCGAGGCAGGATTCGAACCTGCGACCGTAGCGGTCGTTCGGCTCCAGACTGTAGCGCCTAGAACCACACGGCCACTCCGGCCGGCCGCTTTTTATCCAGGAGTGCTAGACTAAGAGGGTGTACCCGAAGGGCTTCTGTGAAGGTTCGAAAGTAACGGTGTTGAATTTCCTGACAAGTCAGCCCGAATAACTGTGCGGAGATTTTTTTTAATGGTGTTCACGAACAACGCTACTATGACACTGATCTGGTGCACGGGCGCTCTTTGGCTTTGAGGTCTATATGTCTGCTTTCAAAGGCTCGGTGAGTACCAGTTTGGTTTTAAGTATTAACTAGGCAGGGTCCGCTTTATTCCGTTCATAACATTAGAATATGGCATGAGCTGAAACAATAATGATCAGAAATAAATTTATTTTGTTATTTAAACGAAAATTAATTTTTAATATTCATCATAATTGCAGACTTCATTAATAAATTCTTATAAAAGTCCATTACTAACGATCATTCTATGGATGTATTTTTGAATGGTTGATTCTGTGCGAACTGGAAACTGGTTATAGTACCTCCGCACTAAGTATCAGTTCATCAGATGGCGAACCCTCTTTAATAGCTGCCTTAGGATGACCGTTCCCCGGAAAGGGGAAAAAAAGATTCACTCTGTCAACCCTACTGCATTCTATACGTTGCACACTTATTCTCTTGGTGATATACGACTTATTAGACAGGCATTAGCGTGTAAGGGTGCCATATAACGTGACTGTATGTTCCACACATCTCTCCCACCCTTTCACGGAAGCTGTGGATATCTCAGTTAAATCATGCACAGGAATTCCTACATGGTTATTTATATACAGCAGTCTTTGATGGAATAAATATTAATCGAGCAACTTGGTTATGACAAGTATTATAATCGCGTAACTTACATACTGTGTGTTTCTATTGCCTGTTGAAGAAATAATGTGTTAGATGCTAGTAAGGTGCGTTATTTTTATAGAATAAGTGAAACCAACGATGCCGCACATATATATTTGTGTACACCTTCATTTTATGGACGATTAGCGTTGGCCCACTCTCCACTCAGAAGCAGCGCATGATTATCAAAGGTCTTTCCTTGAACGTTTAGCGCTACGAACCACAGAGAAAGTAAATTCTGTGGCAGACAGCGCCACTGCTAAACGGTAAAATTCAAGTGAAACGTGTAGATAGACATCACATTCGCTTTAAAAGCAAGAAACAGACGAGTAAACCCTACCGTTGGCGATGTTTTAACAGAATACAAAGAAGTGTACGCAGAGAAACACATTTCAGTAGTTGCATGCGCTGTGCCAGTATAAATATGTTATTGATACAGCCGCTAGTGATACCAAACACACAAATGGGGAATCAGAGCGATATTATTTCTGAGGTGTTAGTGGACTCAAGATATGGGACAATTTAATATCTTTATGTGATGTCACCGCCAGACACCACACTTGCTAGGTGGTAGCCTTTAAATCGGCCACGGTCCGTTTGTATACGTCGGACCCGCGTGTCGCCACTATCAGTGATTGCAGACCGAGCGCCGCCACACGGCAGGTCTAGTCTAGAGAGACTCCGTAGCACTCGCCCCAGTTGTACAGCCGACTTTGCTAGCGATGGTTTACTGTCTACATACGCTCTCATTTGCAGAGACGACAGTTTAGCATAGCCTTCAGCTACGCCATTTGCTACGACCTAGCAAGGCGCCATATTCAGTTACTGTAAGTACTATCTTCAAGAATGTATTCTGAACAGATAATATTGTGAGTCATGTAATGGATTAAAGTTAAGTATCAAACTAATTACGTCCGCTTTCTGAATTCTCATTCCTTGTCATGTTACAGACCTCACGTCAGTATACTTTTTCCCTCCTCACGCCAGCCTGCGTGAGCTAAAACGCGTGCATTTCGGCCTCCACTCGTAACACGGTGTTGGCTCTTCTGCCAATACAAAACTTTATATCGCCCTAACCGCTTCACGTCAGTCACACGATTTTCACATAACTGCGATCGTGAAAATGAGTCTAGAACAGCGCATACTATTCAGTTCAGACCACGTCACCCTCTCATAGACACATTACTGCCGCGTGCATTCTTCTCAGCAGCGGAATTTTACGGTTTCTATATGCTGTATAACGACATCTGCCAAACATTAATTACGACGGAGTATTGTCTATTTGTTAGGAGAATAGATTCGTGCGACACACATTAGAGATTTTGAAATGTTTTCGTTTGTTAGGTATATTTCGAACACTAGTGACGAAGACAGCGAAGTGTATTACGAAATCATCTACAGTTACCATAGAGTTCATTTTCTGTCCTTCCTAATGAATCACTTTTCTCCTTAGAAAATATAGTTCAACGATAATCGTTTTCATCTCGAGGACATTGCCTTCCGGTCTTGTAGATAAACTAAGCAGTCGTCTCAAAACACGTCCATACAACACATCCAAGCCTTATTAACATGAATCCATCTAATGATGGAGGTAGAAACTCTCGACACATGTAGTCAGGAGAATAAAAACGTGACTGACTACAACAATTACTGTTTTCAATTCATCAGTCACGCTCAGGCCTAACCTAAAATGTTCGCACTTATAGTATAGGACAGTGTTGATGATACACCCGTCGAATTCATTACTGTATAACTACACGATCGCAAAATAATCACTGTAAACAGTCACAGCCATAAAATACTGAGGAGTATGCGTACCCAACGATTTAAAGAGGAACGACCATATAAAACTAATAGCAACTAAGCCAGATGCCCGAATGGAATCCATTGGAAGTATCCCTTCATCCAACGTAAATACCGCGGAAAGACCATGATCATAAAATCAGAGAGACTCGAGCTCACACGGATGCTTGCCAACTATCGTACTTCCCGCGAATCATTCGCTACTGGAACAGGAAAAGAGGGAAGTGATAATGGTACAAAGATTACCCACCGTCACAAATACCTGCGAAGTATACATGTAGACGTGGATAGAAATTAAGTGACTCCTTCCTATGTTTTCAAAACAACTGGCTATCTAGTGATATCTTGCATTTCCTCTTCCATTTCGTTTACCATTGTCTTCCGAAACGGCAGTCTCAACATTGTAGCCAAGCGTTGGTGACAAATGTCCAGACGACAGATGCATCTCTATATCATCTACGTGCCCGAAGATTAAGACTTTGCTATTTCTGCATTCTCCCCATGCTTCATTGGGAATTATTATAACGGAGTAAACTGTCTCTTAGAAAGGTGCAGTCTTTTACACGTGAATAGTGTATAATTGTGGACTTAACCCCCTCTGAAGGACCGGTCTGCAGACAAACTCAGTAAATGACTTTGGCGTTACCATCCAGAGAACGGATCTTAAGTATTGTATACCTTAGCGTATGGACACATGTCGTGAAGTAATTTACGCCAGATACGTCCGAGTTCTTTTGAATCTTGTGCACTTGAAGAGAACTTCTCGTAGTTTCTGACAATCAAGGGGGAACGCCGAGTAGCAATAAGCTGTCCAGACTTGCATTCAGTGATGTCTCATGTTGCTAGGAAGACAATGTTTCTTCTGTATAATGGGCAGAGGCAGAGAATGAATACAAGGTACTATATTACGAATATGAGCGTGAAAAGCGATTACGCTTTGACGTCCCCCGCTGCCGCGCGCCGAGTTACAGCCAGCTTACGTAGCTGTGTCGTTACGTCTCGGCGCAGCGCGCGTCTCGTGCCAGTCGAAACGTCCTTCATTTCATTGCAGCTCTGTTGACAGGAATTTTCAACACATACCGCATGTGGGACTCTCCTGAAGGTCGAGCACTAACTCACCGGTCTTTTCTGTGCGAAGTAAAATCGCGATCACCGGTGCTCTGCTGTTTTGTTGAACACATGGGGATCTGCGCGGTGTACCACCGTTTAACGTCTATTGTGTGACATTTCGTGGTGAGTAGGCAGTTGATGAATAGCATTCCCATCACGTTAGCAGTTGTCGCACGGAAATAACGTGTTCCTAGAGCCTCTGAATTTCAACATCTCTAACTTAATCAAAGTTAGCTGAACAGAAACTCTTTCGTTTTATTATTCGGTAAATTTATTTCTTAGTGAACTAAATAGAGTTTTATAAACGAGGAGCCAGATTTTTCAGAAATGGAATTTTTTTTTGCATTTGATGTATAATACTAGTTACTGACGTTATGCTTTCGACTTTCAATGAGAAAATCATTCGAAAACAAATGGATAGATGCGTATTTGGAATTACTGTAGGAGACAGGAAAACAAACCATTGTAGTAGTGATTGACTGGAACTGAAGACGTAATTAAGACTCTAATGGAAATGAAATGAAAGCTGGCGGGAGATGTAGGCAGCCAACTCGACGGCTGCTGGGCCCAGGAATTTTATTCCAAGAAATAAGAAAGCAGCTAGATGACGAACTGATGGAAAGTTCGGAGACCGTATTAATATACACAAGAGCAAAACTGTTACATAAAAGCGAAGCTCGTAATATATGGAAAAGCCTGAAGAAAGTATTTATTCAGCAGCGAATGTCAAAGTGCTGAATCTGATTTCTTTGTACAAGTGCTCTACGTGATACCTTATCTCAGAACTACTTTTCCAGTTAACTCCCGGTGAATTTAGATTTGGTTAGTAACAGTTTCTGATGCATGCATAGTTGTAAAAAAGGGAAGCCTATATAACTCTTCTTTGTCTATTTCTTGTACTGTATGACACGCAGGCGAGATGAACCCATAAAAATGTTTTTGAAAAAGACTGAAGTTTAAAGTCCTGTCGATATTAAGGTCGTTAACGGAGAAGCGTTATCTCGGTTGGAGAAGGCTGACGAAGAAAATGTCCACAGGTCTGTTTAAATGACACTCCCAGGTATCAAACTGAAATAATTTACCGAGACCACAGTAAACCTTAATGTGGACTGCTGAACAGGGATGAGATCCTTCCCAAATACGAAACTAGCGTATTCACCATTGACATATACCGCCCAAATGGCCGATGGAAAGATATTCCGTGTCACTGGGGGATATGACTCCACAGATCACATGAAGCTGCAAATTATGATAGTAAGGGAAAGAGCTCGGCCGCTAAAATTGTTTATTATTCATTACAAATACGATCAGCCATCTTCAGCCCAGAAGGGCATTTTCAAACATCTTTTCGTCAGGATGTGCAAGCTTCACGGATACATAAGAGCTCTAGTAGCCGAGCTGATTTTCTTTGCAGGAATTTCCTGCTTCAATATGTGATCGCCCGGGATAACACCAAAAAGAAGAACAAATTTTTGAGACCTCAGCAAGAGTGTAGCCGAGTGTCGGTCGATTTTTAAGGTGCGTCGTCACTTATAATCGATTCGAGTTCGATTTTGGAGACTGCATGGAAAAAGGTTTGAACTTTTATATGTTAACGTGTTTATGATTTTCCGACGTTTATCGTAATGTATGAGAGCCGTTACGTGCATGCAGTGGACACTCGTAAATTCCGTGAACAACTGATGTCAACAAAATGGAATGTTTACAGACCATGATAATACATTGAGCTTTCTATCTCACTCTGTCTAATGCCAAAAAATTACCACTTAGTGAAATATTTTTAACATTAAGTCGATCAATACTGATTTGTGATTGAAGCAAGTCTTCCATTTAAAAAAACTGATATAGCAAATTTTGGTTGTCTGAAGAAGTCATTCACGAAAATGAAAATTTATGTATGTTGTCTTGCTTTCCTCATGTTAGCGAAAAACGTTTATGAGTTAAGGTTAGTCTTGTGAGGGAAGTGTTGAAAGGAATGTGAATAACTGTTACATATTTTTAGATGATTTCTTTTGTTGCAGAGTCAACCAGCGGAATTATTCACTTTATAGAATAGCGGTCAGAGAAATCCAGCCGTTAACGCTCTTATCAACTCAAAAAAATAAGTAAACATAAATCAACGCAGAAGAACAAGAAGAAGAAAACGATTACGCTATTAGTGAGCCATGTGAATCACAGAATTGTGTAAATCTGCACTTGCAATGTTATGTGGAGTTATACCACATGCTCCAGCTGTTTTCATAATCGAACAACACCAGAAACTAACGATGGCTCTAGTTGAACAACTTTTTGTACGTGACTGATTCCTCGCGATTGCGACTGCGAATATGAATTTTTAGTAGGGGCACAGTTTGACTCTCTCGTTTGTCTAGAACATGTATTTACTAGAGAAAGAGGGCTGTGCAGGGCAACATGAATTAAAAGTGTTTCCAGTTTGGAACGCTCGACAGAAATGAATAAAAATGAATGTCATGAAAGAACTAAAACGAATTCAAAATTAGACGTGATTGAAAGGTCAGACCTGGCAAAGGATGGCTTAAGATGGATGGAATTGATCCAGGCTGACCTGGAAAATACTTCAAGGCGAAAGAATTTTAAAGAGATCCATCCGTCAGATGTTCGAGTCCCTCACAGGCGTGGGTGTGTGTGTTGTCCTTAGCGTAAGTTGGTTTAAGTTAGAGTGAATACTGTGCAAGCCTAGGTACCGACGACACCGGCAATTTGGTTCCACAGAACTTACCACTAATTTCCAAAATTTATTAAAGAGAGTTAAGGTCATAGAGGACAAAAGGTGTGACAATTACAGTAAATGTATAATGATGGTAATGAAGCATACAGTAGCTTTAGTAGGCTTGAGATAAACGTGTTTAACAAATCGGAAAAGTGTAAAATTCGGGAATATACTTCACTTTGATAGTCAACCGGTTGCAACTTGCTGAACATCCTGTGGCTGCTGTTCGCGCTGCAATCGGCAGCGGAAACAGAAGGCGAACGTTTTCTGTGTTTACAGGTAAGGGGCGCTGGGAACCCAGCCGCTTTCGCCGCAGGGCAGAAATCATTTTCTCGCCGTGGTCGCGCGGTTAAAGGATTAATGGTAGGGTTCGGGCGGCGGCGTTCCTTTTGTGGGACGGATCCGGCGCGGCGGCAAGATCCTCCTTTGTGAGCGACAATGAGCTGGCAGCTAGCCTTTAATCCTGTTAATATGCCGTCACTTACGCAGAAGTCATTACCACTTCCGCGAGTCGCGCGCTGTAACCGAGTATCTCTCGGCATGACGAATGGAACGCCAGCCTCCACCTGTGTATATTGCGCAGGGCAGTGCGCGCGGGCCTTTCGGCGGGACTGTAGCGGCGAGTGCCAGCCGCAAGGAGACGTAATTTGCTGCCATCGCCGGTAGCGATTACATGTGACGAGAGCGAATGATGGAGGCGTTCCACAGCTGCTGTGCAGCTCAGCCCTATTGTGATACCGACAGCAGAGATGCTTATGTCAGCAAAGTGATCAAAGTCATGGAGATCCATCACAGTGTCATGTATGATCTCTTTTGGCCCGTCGCATTTTGTCACCCCGAAATCTTCCCGGAAGACCCTAAGACAAACGTTCACCCATTGCGTGATAGCCTGAAGGCAAATGTTCTTCCCACTGCCTGAAAATGATGCATTTTTATGATGCCTTTCAACGCTTCGGAATGGGAAATTGGAACAAATGATCTAATATATAGGGTATTGAGGCGTAGCGCCGTATACCGATCCTGCCTTGGAGGCGGTTAAGTGGGAGATGTGTCTCAGAGCTGGATAGTGACAGATGGTGACGCGAGACTGGACGCGCACGTACTTTATGGAACAGCCGATAGAGGACAATATTGGATAGGGGACTGATTTAGTTTCGATTGTGCCCACTAGAGTGCACTAAAGTAATACAATGTTTTTCATAAACTGTTCTAGTATTTTCATAAAGTGTTATTATGTCTTTTTGTGTAGGTAAAATGTTATAAATGTGTTTTAGCAGTATGAATGATGCGTGAGTGTGGTTTAAGGTTAATATGAAGATAATTGTTTAACGAGTTATGTAGTGGGATTTAGTGTGGGAACATTTCGAAGAAGTATGGATGTGGACAAAGGGGATTTTTGTAGAATAGATCTGTAAAGTAAGTTTATGGTAAAGGGAAAGTTAATTCAGATATAAATAGCAATAGTAAATAACTTTATGCATCAAGAAAACTTCAGCATATTAGGTAATTACGTCGGTAAATAGTGCAGTCGTTGGGTTTACTATTTTGCGATTGGTTATTGATGAAAAGCGCGGACTGTCGCGGGAGAATGTTGTTTTCTATTGGCTGTTGAGTAAACTGACCAATGGTAAAGCAATATTCTTCGCGCGCTTGTCTCTGCTTGTAGAGAAGACTTAGAGTATTCTAGAGAGGAGTCGCAGCCTAGCCATGAAACAGTTCGGACGTGTGTAGTAGTAGTTCCGATGGAAATGATAAGTTGCTGGATCTAGCAGTGTTTCATACATCAAAAGTGTGGTAAATGACGGCATAATTATTCGGATGGGTGTGTACAAATTTCGGAATTTTTAAGTGAATTTTGTGACGAGAAAAGACATCTATTCTGCGTGGCGTATTGGGCAGGTCGGTGGCTAAAAACTGTGGCGGCATTAGGTACCGACAGACTTAATATTTGGCGAGCATTCTCAATCAAAAACAATCCGTATTTTTGTAGCTATTACGTTTTCGGGAAACGCAACACCATAAACTTGCTAACGTGAGTGAAAGGAATTGTGAGTGACAGTGTTAAGACGCACGGACTTGGCAGTGATACTTATTCACCTAAGTTTCAGAATATATTAACCTCTCATTTCGTGTGAAAACTTTTTCCCGAAACGTAGATTTAGTGACTTTAATTGCAGCCTGGTTCACGTCGAAGTACAGTAGGTTCAAATGGTTCAAATGGCTCTGAGCACTATGGGACTTCACATCTGTGGTCATCAGTCCCCTAGAACTTAGAACTACTTAAACCTAACTAACCTAAGGACATCACACACATCCATGCCCGAGGCAGGATTCGAACCTGCGACCGTAGCGGTCACGCGGTTCCAGACTGAAGCGCTTAGAACCTCACGGCCACACCGGCTGGCAAAGTGCAGTAGGTTTCGCTCGGCTTCCCTACTGATGATATGCTGAGACAATGTTCACAGGTAGGTGCAGGTTCGTCGTAAAGGGACGGAAGGAACCGCGCCGCCGCAGTATTCCAGAAAAATTCAAACGTTTCGCAGACTACTTCTTCATAACGAATAAAGACAGAAACTTGGGTTCAATTTTGACTTACGCATCGAAACGAAAAGTTTATCTTTGAGTCGGTTGTAATTAGTGGGTTCGAGAGGTTGTTGGCAGAGGTCTCCTAGGTACTGCTAGTTCACTCGCGTCCTCGTTCATTACCCAGCAATAAATGGCGTTTTAACTTCTCTGTTTCAGGAGGTTAAATTCAGTTACAACTATCGGAGTTATTTTCTTCGAGAGTAGACTACGGCAATGCATCTCCTACATCTCAACTCATTCACTGATGGCACTAGCTGTTTCAAGACACTGCTTATTTATGCAAAGGGAAATCTGCACAAAGCCCCCGTGTGTTCGTTCAGATCGTAGAGCGCTCTGAACACAGCTTTGAACGTTGTGCACAGAAGTCTATTCGTCTTGCTAGCAAAGAGCCATTCCCCATGCGTCTGTCTGGCGTTGTTCTGCGTCGGCGTTTCTGTTTCAAACCATGCAAGATTCAGTTGCTACGAGCCCTCCATGGTGGTGATAAGCAACAACGTCTAGAATTTTGTGAACGCAGTCTGAACGTGGAGGTGGGAAACAAGTTTCCTGCCACGCACAGAGTTCAGCGATGAGGTCACGTCTAATTTAAGAGGAAAAATGAACAACCACAACGCAATTATATCGAGAGCGTAACAGCCACATATCACAGTCGACAATGAGAGAGACACTCCAAAGATTATTCGCATGTTTCACAATACTGTATGTGCTTGCTTGTATAAAATATAGCCTCCTAAATTCAACTGGCTGTTTCGAAAATAAAAGTCTGCAGTCCTTTGCCTAAGGTAAAATTCATCATAAATTTCCGCCTTTATTTCTGCAGAAAATATAGTGCAGCAAGAGCGGATAAATGTTTCTGATGCACCACTTATTTTACACGTTTATACTTACTCGCACCGGCGTATCATTTACCAGATTAGCTTCAAATAAAGAAAATTTCGTTGTTAGTTACTTAGATAGTTCCATGTACCATAGATCATTTCCATGGCTCTTATATAGAAATGATTTGGAACGAGTATATTTCAACATATGTATAAATGTCCAATGTTAACATTAGTGGACAAATTTTTAGTGCTACTCACGCAACCGCGGTTAAAGACTAGCTCTTTTATTTTTTACAGGCTGCCATTTTTAAACAGAAATTTGTCCACGAAATAGAAGTTGTTCAGGCGAAATGATTTTAGGTTAGATTTAAAATTTACTATGTTACCTGTCAAACACTTTATGTTGTTGGGGACATTATCAAAGGTTTTTGTTGCTGCATACTGAACTACTGAACACTAACAGCTTTAAAAATGGGTAACAGAGGTTATTTTCTCTCTGGTCTTGTAGATATGGACCTCACTGTTCTTCTTAAGCTGTGATGGATTATTTATGACGAATTTCATTTGCGAATGCATATGTATTGAGACGGCGCAGCTAAAATCTCTAGCTTCTTCAATAGTTATCTACATGACGTCCGTTGCTGAATGCCACAAAAAAACTTACTGCTGGCTTTTGTACAGTCGTTATTTGCTTTCCAAGTTGTGACTTAGCCCAGAAAGTTATTCCACAAGACATTACTGAGTGGAAATATGGAAAATATGTCAGCAAGTTAGCTGACTAGATTCATTTACACAATATATCATTGGAACCGTCGGTAGCTCAAGCATCTTCCACAGTAAACTACCTGTATACACGGGAAGTTGCCGTATCATACGATTACATGGCGTACCGTATTCAGGAGCAGTCTGAATAACTGTGCTACTTATGACGAATTGCAGAATGTTCTTCACGCTGATTGCGACCGGAGAGTAGAGAGGTAGAAAGAAGAGTTGGGAGGCGTTGGTTGGGGCGGGGTATGGTTGAGTTACTAGGGGAACGACAGAAAGTAACGTTTCCTGTTCTTTTTAGAAACAGGCTATTCAAGTTAGAAACGAGAACTGGAAATGTTGTAGGAGCTCTAGACGGCCATTTGCCAGGAACATCAACTCTATACAGTGCCAACAACAGTCAATTGAACATCCCTCTTGCCATTCGAATTTCCATATTTTACTCTTCTTTTACATATATATCCCCGTGTCTCCATCTTCTTAGCATTTACTCCACAAAATGCAAAGAAGTACGGGGAAAAATATCCTTTCTTTGTTTGTACGTTCTACGTTCTGTTTGTTTATTGTAGTAATGGAGTTTGGCGCTGTCCCGTTTTACCGTGAGAGCGTTCATGTGGTCGTGATAAACCAATATGTGACTTAACATCTGAGGTCATCAGTTCCATAGACTTAGAACTACTTAAATCTAACTAACCTAAGGACATCACACACACCCATGCCCGAGGCAGGAATCGAACCTGCGACCGTAGCGGAAGCGCGGTTCCTGGCTGAAGCGCCTAGAACCGCTCGGTCACAACGGCTGGCTACAACACATCCATCTTAAGTTACTGCTAGACATCATTATTAAAGTGATTATCATACTTAAGCAACAAAAGTCTGGTTAAGTAAGAAGCAGTTAGCTAATTGTGATTGAACGAACTAAACATTCACCATGACCGTGATAAACACCTATGGAATGCTACATGGTCCAGTCACATTAAGTTGACCACCGGTTATGTTCGACGTTAACGTGCAATAATCACTCCCAGACATCAGGTAGCACCACTTGCAATGGAGGGTATATAAGAACCACGTGTCACCCAGGGAATTCCACGAAAACATGCCCTAGACCACAACGCTCCTTTCTCCGGGCAGGACACTTTGCTCAGACGTTACACGCCGTACACGCTAACGGATATCTGCCCGATGGAGCATAATTTGTGACTCATCTGAAGAGGTCATCTGTCATCTCTCGATGGACGTCGAGTTGCGGTAATAGCGTGCAAATTCAGCATGGGTGCATGAATTAGGATCCTGCCGCGGAGGCTCATACGCAGCAACGGTCGCTGAACGGTCATTAAAGAGATACTGTTGTTAGCCCCTTTCTTCATCTGGGCGGTCAGCTGTTCAACAGTTGGACGTCTGTTCGCCCGTACACGTCTCCGCATCCGACGTCCACTCCACTCACCTGTGACCCGTGGTGCACCACAGTTGCCTAGCGCCGGTTTTCGATGGCGCCATTTTGCCGTACACGGTATACTTAAACCACGGCGGCACGCGAACAGTTTGCAAGCTTAGCCATTTCAGAAATGGCTTCCCCCTCGGACCAAAAGCCACTGTCATGCCCTTTTGGACGTCAGATAAATCGTTACTTTTCCACATGATGACAAGGAGTGCACGATTTTCTGCGTTTCTCCTACGTGCCTTATATACTCTCCATTGCTAGTGCTGCCACCTGTGAGTGGTTCTATTACGTTGACGTCGAATACAGGCGGCGATCACTATAATGTGACTGGATCGTGTATATTCGCTTATGAACAGTCTGAGGCAATAGCTTTTATTCCAACTTCCAGGTCAGCAGCCGAAATGCAGACGGCGCCTGCCACCGCAGTATTTTATAAAACTTACAGCTTTTGATTTGCCGGCCGCTGTGGCGGAGCAGTTCAAGGCGCTTCAGTCCGGAACCGCGCTGCTGCTACGGTCGCAGGTTCGAACCCTGCCTCGGTCATGGATGTGTGTGATGTCCTTAGGTTAGTTAGGTTTAAGTAGTTCTAAGTTCTAGGGGACCTCAGATGTTAAGTCCCATAGTGCTTAGAGCCATTTGAACCATTTGAACTTTTGATTTCGAATTTTTGAATCGATAATTTTTTATGTGAATTTTCCAGTATTTTAGCCTTTACAGCTCATAAAATGTTCAAATGATAGAAAATTGCGAAATGAATGGAATTAATGAAATGTTGGTCATAATCACCAATTATTGTAAAATTTTAAGAAAATTATGTACCTTTTTCGTAAGTAAGATTGATGACAAATACTTCAGCAAGGCCCCGTTCAACAGCGCAGTCGCTGGCTATGTGGGTCCTGAGATTTCTTTTGAAATCACTGATTTTAAACTTATTTTTCTTTTGCGGCGGGGAGCAGCAGATATTTTAGTGCTCCTCGGAGTGGTTCGATGACAAATAGCCAGAGGACAGGGACGAAACGAGACGGATGGGGCACACGAGTCTTTAATGAAAATGATGCCGGAAGATTAATCGTTGTCTCCGGACAGGAATAAGCCGGGCGCTGACACGGCCTGTGTCGTCGATTATCTGGGCGCGGGCCAACGACGCAAAGTCGTCTGTCGCTTCCAGGTCCCACGCCAGGTCGCGACCACCGCTCTCTCAACGTTGTGCAGGATTTATACAGTTGGTTCCATGGAGATTCGTCGTGATGTATGTATACTCCATCTGATCAAATGTATTTGGACATATATTAGTGGACATTAATATAGGGCGTGTTCACCCTTAGCCTTTATGACTCCATGAACTTTGCTGCGGACACTTTCGATAAGGTGTCTGGAGGAATGGCAGTCCATTGTTCGTCAAGAGCCGAAACCAGAGTTGGTATTTATGTAGAAGGCTAGGATCTGGAGCAAAGTCGACTTTCTGACTCATCCTTGAGGCGTTCCATTGGGTTCAGGTAGGGACTCCGAGCAGGTCAGTCCATTTCAGAAATGTTATTGGCCTCAAACCATTGCTAAAGGGTGATGCTTAATGATAGGGTGCATTGCCATGCTGATACAACATTCATTGTCTCCGAACTGTTGCTCTACTGTCACAATACACAATGCGTTCATATCCCTCCGCATTTATCTTCTTAGGCGTAACAAGGGGACCATACGCCAACCACGAAAATCACCCCCATACCGCAACACCACCTCCATCGTATTTCACTGATGGCAGTACACATGATGGCTAGACACAGGCAAAAGACTTATTGGTTGGTTGTCTGATTCGGGGGAGCGGACCAAACAGCGAGGTCATTGGTCCTATCTGATTAAGGAAACATGAGGAAGGAAGTTGGCCGTGCCCTTTCAAAGAAATCATCCCGGCATTCACCTGAAGTGAGTTAGGGAAATAACAGAAAAGTCAGGGCGGAAGGAAGCGAGTTTGAACCGTCATCCTCCCGCGCGCGAGTCCAGTGTGCTAAACGCTGCGCCATCCCCTTCGGTACAGACTTACTGGTCGTGGATAGTTCTGCAGGAGGACAATGATTCCAAACATGCTTCTAAATTTTGCAGATGGCAACTCAATGGAAAAGAGAAATATGAGGAACTGAAGAATATGATTTGGTCGCGCCAGTGATTTAAATTGGCTAAAAAATACCCTACAAAATCTACTCACATTAATGCCAAGACTTTCTGCAATTCTTCTGAGAGCAAATGCTTGATACTTTGAAAATCCTAAAATCTAAACTGCTGTGTATTGTACTTAACGACAGAGAAATGGTTCAAATGGCTCTGAGCACCATGGGACTTAACTGCTGAGGTCATCAGTCCCCTAGAACTTAGAACTACTTAAACCTAACTAACCTAAGGACATCACACACATCCATGCCCGAGGCAGGATTCGAACCTGCGACCGTAGCGGTCACGCGGCTCCAGACTGTAGCGCCTAGAACCTCTCGGCCACACCGGCCGGCTAACGACAGAGAAAAGAAATAATTATTCTGTTGGTTTATTCAGTTTGTGCAGTGCGTTTGAACATTAAAATGAAGTACGTAGGCCTATTTGTAACACTGGTGATAGGCAACTTTTGACTGGTAGTGTACTTGCATGTAATCCGAGTAATAAAAAACAGGCTAGGTGGGTTACGAGATTTAAAAAAACACTCAAACAAAAAAACACAGTTAAACTAACTCATTTCGCAAGTCCTAATTTTCTAGACCACACTAGCGCATTCTGCTGTCAGACAAGTACAACTCACGAGAAGAACATGGCAAATGCCATAACCCGAGTTCCCAGAAGCTTCGCTCAGTGGAAGAAGGGTCAAAATAAACCAACAAGTCAGATACTCGACCGTTTTCGAGAAAACGACGATCAAAATTTTCGAGTTACTGTCCTTTAACGAGTAAGCTGCTGAGCCGAAGCAGTGGCACAGCGGCTTCACGCGTCGCGTGAACGAAACTA
The DNA here is from genome assembly GCF_023864345.2 of Schistocerca serialis cubense. Lineage (NCBI taxonomy): Eukaryota > Metazoa > Arthropoda > Insecta > Orthoptera > Acrididae > Schistocerca > Schistocerca serialis. Next base: position 725,486,158 of record NC_064641.1, read on the forward strand.
GATTGTAATTTTTATTTTTGTTTTTGATTTATCTAGCTACGTTCGTAGAAGGTAACTACACAAGCCGGCCGCGGTGGTCTCGCGGTTCTAGGCGCTCAGTCCGGAACCGCGCAACTGCTACGGTCGCAGGTTCGAATCCTGCCTCGGGCATGGATGTGTGTGATGTCCTTAGGTTAGTTAGGTTTAAGTAGTTCTAAGTTCTAGGGGACTGATGACCACAGATGTTAAGTCCCATAGTTCTCAGAGCCATTAACTACACAAATGTGTTTCAATGTGTATTGAAATAACGTTGTCCTTACTGATCTACTAAATGCATGTCTGGCGAAGGAATTTAAAAAAAGTAAATGTTTGAGAAAATTATTTGAAATTGTTTTCCATTAAATTTCGTTAGTGTATCTTGGTTGGTAATCAGTTATAAGCACCAGGTTTTCCGCGAAATTACTGCCACGCCTGAAATCTTCAGAAATGTTAACGACGTTCCTTTCCTGGGTGAGACTCACACTCAGACATGCCACTGTGGCAAACTTGCTTCGCGCGATGTTCGAGGAGTTCGTAATTTCTATGTTTCGAAAGGCTCTATGGACGGTATCAGCGAAGTGAATGAACCAAATCTTCTTGAAGAATAACCATAAGAATAAAATATAAGAAGTAATATAAAAATTGGTATGAGATTGAAATACAAGAATGAGAGAATTTAAAAAGATCATTAGCAGTGAAAATATCATACGCATATATATAATAGATGTATGGCGCTTATTCTGAAACTCAGTTGTCATTATACAGTTGATATAACTCGCCCTTGTATCCCATAGCTTGATAAGAAACATTTGTGTATAACCTTCTGTGGACATAGGTAGATAAATGAAAAAAATTAAACAAATGAATACAGTGATCAGGTTTCAAACATGGGGTGCAATAATGAGAGGCCGTGATGGTAGCCACTGGTCCACCGCTACAGCTGAGACGGTAGTGCACTAAAAGGCATCTAACAGGTGAACCTACCCAAGGGATACGTTTCGATCTTGATCAGTTTGGAATATGTTGTAGTAAAGAGCGGAATAGGAGACACGTGTTTCCTTATACGTGCTCATAAGGCAGTTAAGAAAAAATTGAGTTTAATTTTTCTGATTCAGAACCATTGAAGCGGTAACAGATAAAAAGATACTTGAAACAAGTTCTGCCATTTCGAATATACGTTACAACGGTGCACTCAGATCTGTCGAAGAAGTAGTTTTTTCGAAATCTCTTGTGCTTGCTGCACATAATCGAAGTGCATTCAGCATTTTTTGACCCAAACGTTTCTGCACTTCCTCGTTATCGTATAGATTTATAATAATGTAACAACAAAACAGACAATTTCAAATATGCAGTAATTAAATCTGAAACTGTTACAACAAAAAGAACCGGCAAACGTAACTCAAAATGACAACTGGCAGTGAAGCGGATATATATCGGGTGCATGTCCGGCGATATGGACATACTTCTAGGTTATTTCTGATAAATGCGTCTTTGGAACACCCCTTCACTTCATCCTGTATGACTGAATTTTTTATTAACGATGCTATACAATTTGTACAGAAACCAGATGGCAGTTATAAGAGTCGAAGGACGTGAAAGGGAAGCAGTGGTTGGGAAGGGAGTGAGACAGGGTTGTAACCTATCCTCGATGTTATTCAATCTGTATATTGAGCAAGCCGGCCGCAGTGGCCGTGCGGTTAAAGGCGCTGCAGTCTGGAACCGCAAGACCGCTACGGTCGCAGGTTCGAATCCTGCCTCGGGCATGGATGTTTGTGATGTCCTTAGGTTAGTTAGGTTTAACTAGTTCTAAGTTCTAGGGGACTAATGACCTCAGCAGTTGAGTCCCATAGTGCTCAGAGCCATTTTTTTTTTTTTATATTGAGCAAACAGTAAAGGAACCAAAAGAAAAATTCGGAGTAGGAATTAAAATCCACGGAGAAGAAATAAAAACTTTGAGGTTCGCCGATGACATTGTAATTCTGTCAGAGACAGCAAAGGACCTGGAAGAGCAGCTGAACGGAATGGACAGTGTCTTGAAAGGAGGATATAAGATGAACATCAACAAAAGCAAAACGAGGATAATGGAATGCAGTCGAATTAAATCGGGTGATGCTGCGGGAATTAGATTAGGAAATGAGAGGCTTAAAGTACTAAACGAGTTTTGCTATTTGGGGAGCAAAATAACTGATCATGGTTGGAGTAGAGAGGATATAAAATGCACACTGTCAATGACAAAGAAAGCGTTCCTGAAGAAGAGAAATTTGTTAATATGTAGTATAGATTTAAGTGTCAGGAAGTCGTTTCTGAAAGTATTTGTGTGGAGTGTACCGATGTATGGAAGTGAAACGTGGACGATAAATGGTTTAGACAAGAAGAGAATAGAAGCTTTCGAAATGTGGTACTACAGAAGAATGCTGAAGATTAGATGGATAGATCACATAACTAATGAGGAGGTACTGAACAGAATTGGAGAGAAGAGAAATTTGTGGCACAACTTGACTAGGAGAAGGGATCGGTTGGTGGGGCACATTCTGAGGCATCGAGGGATCACCAATTTAGTATTGGAGGGCAGTGTGGAGGGTAAAAATAGTAGAGGGAGACCAAGAGACGAATACACTAAACAGATTCAGAAGGATGTAGGTTGCAGTAGGTACTGGGGGATGAAGAAGCTTGCACAGGATAGAGTAGCATGGAGAGCTGCATCAAAACAGTCTCAGGACTGAAGACCACAACAACAATAACAACAACGTTTTGCTACTCGCCAAATCCTGAAATGATTCACAAAGTAATGGGAGGGGAATTCCATACAGAATGAGTGAAGTTTGTATCATAATCATGGCCACACGCTGTATGTAGCACTATTTTTTTCTCCACAAAAACAGTAACAAAAATGTAAGTCTGCAGGCTTTCGTGGCCGCTGTCACTGAAGTTAAAATCTTCTGGGTTATTAGGCCACACTGGTACAACGTAGTGTTCTAGCAGTAGTGGACACCAGAAGATCTTGAGGAAGATCCCAGCAGAGGGTTCTAAACGTTGATCATTTTAGAAGAAACATGACGCGGCCTAATAACCCAGAAAATTTTCACTTCAGTAACGAAAATGACTAACTTACAATGAAACGACATAAATAAAATGACAGTTGATTGCAGTCACCAGTGGCGTTAGACGTCAGTTTCACTCTCTTCCATCGCTTCCTTGGGAGTGGAGTGTTTCCATTTGAACCTGTGCAGGGGCGAGCGGAGGCAGCCTGGACGCGGCAAACGCCGCCGCGTGGCTCAGCGACACGCTCTATCGGCTGAACGTGACCCGCGGCGCGTTTTAAGTCTAAATGCGCGACGGAGCAGCTGTCGCGGCCGCACCGCGCCGCTTTTTTCTCCGAATGAGAGTGCCGGCCCTTAATTCGACTGCCGCGAGTCTAATTTACTCCCAGGGAACGAGGCCCGTACCGCCCCGATGAAACAGCACTTACCGGCTGCAGCGCCTTGTCTTACCTCACCGTACGCCGCCAAGTGCAAATGAGCTCCTGTCCCCCTCTGCGTTTCTCCTTCGCTCACATTTATCTCCATTCCCCTTCCCTCTCTTTCCACCTCCTTCCCTCTATCCCCTTCCATTCCTCCATCCCTTCTCCCCATCTGTGCGAATTCCGTTTTAATATCCTTCCCCGGGAGCAATAAACTGGAGACGAGCAAGAGTTCCGCGGATGCTGTTAATGACAACGTTTTCGAGACGGCTTCTCCGGCTCCGTGGCGGATTCGCTTTATTCAACAAATTCCCATTACCGCGGACCGGAAGCCGTCGGGTTCTGCCCGTTACTGGCTTTTCCGCGCCGCGCCGAGAACGGGGTCGCTTCGATGAGAGACACTCCTCTCCCGCGTCTGACAAAGCAAAACAAATTTCGTCGTCATCAACTTGCCGTCATTTGCTCTTGCTGGCAATTATTTCGGGGCGCAGTGCGCACTTTACGGCCACTCAGGGATTCGTCGCGCTACACCTTGCGCTCATTAAGGGAAAGAAAGCCGACAGGCAGCGGAAGGTGCGGCTACGGTCGCGATCCGACAGTAATGCAGATGAAATATTAACCCTTACGGATCTCGTACGGTCGGCGCTGTCCTCGCATTAGATTCCTGGCTTGCATTGTCTGCCCATCGTTGCTGGAGTCAGTGGGTATAAAGATATCCGTCACAGCTCTTCGCTCCCTAAACTGTTGCCATACAACCTACGTCTGTAGGAAGTAAGGAAGAACAGGTGGAAGATTATAGTTATATAAAGGACCGACATAACGAGGAACACATTACTTTTTCAGCCAAATCTTTCTGTAATCTCGTTCATAGATAGTGGTGCCTCACCAAAGTCGGCAGTGTGAATCGATACCACAAACATTAATGAAGGATCGCTGAAAACCGCAAAAATGAATCGGAGGCGCTCCTGAAAACTACGCCTCCCTTCTCAGCACAGCAGTGCTCTCACACTGAGGTCAATATAGTGTCGACCATGCGACAGCTCAGCCGAGTTCAAAAATGGTTCAAATGGCTCTGAGCACTATGGGACTTAACATCTATGGTCATCAGTCCCCTAGAACTTAGAACTACTTAAACCTAACTAACATAAGGACAGCACACAACACCCAGCCATCACGAGGCAGAGAAAATCTCTGACCCCGCCGGGAATCGAACCCGGGAACCCGGGCGTGGGAAGCGAGAACGCTACCGCACGACCACGAGATGCGGGCTCAGCCGAGTTCGTGCGTGACGTCAGTTACAGCAGTCAGTATCATAAAGTAGGGCCAAAGAGCTGTTAAAGTTTCAGATGAAATTTGTAATATTTATGGCTTTACAGCCATCATATTCAGATATACAGGGTTATTACAAATGATTGAAGCGATTTCACAGCTCTACAATAACTTTATTATTTGAGATATTTTCACAATGCTTTGCACACACATACAAAAACTCAAAAAGTTTTTTTAGGCATTCACAAATGTTAGATATGTGCCCCTTTAGTGATTCGGCAGACATCAAGCCGACAATCAAGTTCCTCCCACACTCGGCGCAGCATGTCCCCATCAATGAGTTCGAAAGCATCGTTGATGCGAGCTCGCAGTTCTGGCACGTTTCTTGGTACAGGAGGTTTAAACACTGAATCTTTCACATAACCCCACAGAAAGAAATCGCATGGGGTTAAGTCGGGAGAGCGTGGAGGCCATGACATGAATTGCTGGTCATGATCTCCACCAAAGTGGATAGATCTTTTATTTATTTAACTAATAAAGTGAATTAATATTTCATGTGTTCTAGTTTGAGGTGCAACCTGACTGATCAATGACAGCACCCAGAGTTATGGCCTGACAAAAGTAGTTTGATCTGGTCACAATAATATCATGGCACAGTTTAGCCATCGCCAGTGGCCTTTTAATTATTTTACTGTCATTATACACTTGGCTCTTCTCCTGATTGGTGTATGTCACAAAAGTCGCCTGTTATCAGACACATTTCATGCTGTATATTCATGTGCACAACGTTAGGCACGTGTCTGCCTCAAAGAATCTGTAGTCACTTCTCTGATTGCTAGGATAACTAATCTTTGGACAAAGATTGTGAGTTTATGTCTCAGCGAGCGCCCTGAACTTCGGCGTTATCCAGTCCATAGTGCAGCCTGGTGGCAGAATCGGTTGGTGCTGCCGCATGGTAAGGGGACAGTAAAAAGAAAGCAGAAAGATTAGTGCTTAACGTCCAATCTGCAACGACGTCGTTAGAGACGGAACTCAAGCTCGTATTAGGGAAGGATGAGGAACGAAATCATCCGTGTGCCCTTTCAAAGGAGAGCGGACAATGGTTGGTTGGTTGATTGGTTTGGGGAAGACCAGATAGCGTGGTCATCGGTCTCATCGGATTATCGAAGGATGGGGAAGGAAGTCGGCCGTGCCCTTTCAGAGGAACCATCCCGGCATTTGCCTGAAGTGATTTAGGGAAATCACGGAAAACCTAAATCAGGATCCCCGGACGCGGGAGGACAATGGTATAATCTCTTCTTCCACCTGATACCGTGAGTTTATGCTGGTGTCTTTAGTATAGACTCCTTCTGTTGTGATACTAAAATGGGCACGCTGAAGCTACTTCGTTCTGGATTATGGTGAGGTGGTTGCTGTCTGCTTGCTTGTGATACGTTAAGGTAATCGTTTGTTACGTTCCTCTTCACATTATGGAACTTGAATTTATTTCTACACTATACTTTTAAGTAGTAATTAAGAAGGGAAATTTTAGACCTTTGTTCGGTTTCACAACTTCAATGGAACGCTTGGAAATCAATATCCAGTTTTTATTCAGTCATCTGATCTTTTTGTTTCCCTCTTGCTCTTCCAAATAATTTTTGGGCTTCAGTACCAATATATTACGATATTTCTACAAACGCGGAATCGAAAAGTTACCCCTTTTCCGTTCATTTTCCATACTGAAGAAACTATCACCAGCGCTCTCATTTTCTCCACTAGACCTCTTAAAAACGAAGATCTCTTTTTAGAAGTTAGTGAGACAGCCCCACCAACAGCGAGCCCTTCAATGTCTAGACTAAGAACAAATGGCTTAGCGTTTTCTTCAAGTATGAAACTTCTGATATGTATGTTCTGTCCTCTACAATGAGTAAGCCCTTTCACTCAGCATTCTTCAAGAGATCTCGTCGTGTCCACTTATTACTTCCTAATTATACATCTTCAGGGAAATTATCTTCCTATTGAAAGTTAAATACCTGTACGTCTTTGAAATCGTTTTTGTGACGTATTTATGTGCTGCGGTGTGCTACGTGTTGAGAACACAAAGGAATGTTACGAAGAGTTGAATGAGGGAACAAATATTTCACAACTGACGAACCTATTCGAATTATCTACTGTAAATTAGCCGAAATCGAATTACGGAGTGTTTTGTGGGGCGGTACGCCACAGCACTCGCTTCGACGTATAGAATGTACGAAAACCCATAGGATTTCTTTGATTTCCCGAGGTTTTTTTATTTTTTTGTACTTGAAAACAAGTTCTATTTATCTAGAATTTCGGAATAACGAGATTAGCAAGAGTCAGCTGTGCCAATCTTCGACGTGAATACAACCTATTCCTAGAGCGATTCCTCACATTTTAGACACGAAGTCTTTGACGGGACCTTTAACCATCTTAGCGCTAATTATTACGTACTTGTCCCTGTAGCCAATAATTTTATTTCACTCCTTGTTAAGCATTTCGGACTACCTCGTCATCAGATCTGTGGTATAAGAAAACTGTGCTAAGACAAAACTGGAAATTGTCATTAGAATGAAGCAGTGAAGCCGTGGAACGTACCTATAACATCCATACAGAGTATCTTATCACTTCTACTCATTTCACAACACATTCTGTGCCGAAACGACTTGGGCAGTGGAGCATGCTATTAGGTGAACAATTTTTGCCAGATGGTGGCGTTAGTGACAGTACCATAACGCCTACGACAACAAGTGTGTCTGTAACCAGCGGAAAAATGCTCTGTAAGGGGACATGTTCCTCTTTTTTTTAAAAAAAAAGAAACCCTAACGGAAAAATGAGGAATAAGCTGCCTCAATTCTCATCCTGATTTTCTACCAAATAATCTGCCGTACGAACATATTCGCGCTCTTTTAAAGTAGAACACTGTAAATCCCTTTACGCAGTCTCTCTTCGTACTTAAGTCTTCATACTCATCGTCTACCTCTCACTGCTACTGCCTATGTATGTCTCTCCTCCACTGCTTCCTATCCCTCCCGCTGATTTGTCTTATATCCCATTTCCACTCTCATAAAGTTTTAGTGGTGAAAAAATGTGGACTAGTGCAGATAACTGGCCGAAAGTACAGGCGGCTGCTTTCTATGACGAGGATATTGGAAAGTTGATACAACACTACGACAAAACACGAAGTTGAAGCGGCGACTGCGTAGAGAAGTAGGTGGAAGGTGTATCTAACTGTTGCAAATAAAACGTTTCTGGTTTTCTCTGTGGTTTCCATTTCGGGACCGACCGGAACTTACTTTCTGGACAACCCTTGTATATGGAGCCGTTTAGATGGGACACGAGTTACATGGATTGCCATATTGAAAGGTGTTATGATATGTGATGAATAACTGCTTTTATAAACCCAGGTGATTGTGTGATAATGAACCTGGTAGCTGTATTGAAGACAATGAAACTGGCGCGTGACATGCTTTTCAAAGCATATGTTACAGCTGTTGGAAGTCGCCTTCAAAAGCTTTTAATTTAATTCCCTCGACATCACCAGATTTTTTTCGATCACCTTACTCCTGTTTTCCTTTTATTTATGTTGATCTTATAACCTCTTTTCAAGACACTATTCATTCCGTTCAGTGGACCTCCCAAGACCATTTCCGTCTCAGATTGAATTACAATGTCATCGGCCAGCTTTCACTTTTTTTATTTCATCTCCTTGAACAAATTACTTATCAATGTATTTTATTATCAGAGAGCAGCGGTCTAGGGGCGGGAGAAGTCTTCAAGGATAAAACTTCTGCTATGTCGACCATCCAGAGATTCGTTCAGATACTCTTCGCCGTTCCCCGGATATTACGACGACGGAGAAAAGACAAGAAGCGTAAAATATACTCGCGTTCTGCCTCTGAGAGACAGCCGAAGGAGGCCGGGGGGTCTGGACCGGGAGCTGCGGTCAGTGACGTGGTACCGCGGTCGGCCCCCACTGCCCCCTGTTTTGGCAGGCGCGGCCGGTGTGAGTTACCGCGCTGCGGCCGCAGTCACACCTGCCGTAATCACCTACGAGCAGCAAAAACTCGGAGCCTCACTCCGGGCTCCCAAAGCGCTCGCTGCGGAACATCTGTCGGAACCACACAGTGCCAGTAGCGGAATGACGCCCTAGGAATGTCCTGGTGCCGCCTCAGCAATTGCTGTTAACAGTTGCGCCCTTACTAATGCAATGTGGTTCCTTGTTACTAACCTTTTATATGATTGAAACTTAAATAATACATGTACTTGTAATAAGCGTTGTCATATACACTGAATAGCCAGAAACTGGAACTTGCCTAATATCGTGTAGGGTCCCCGTGACCAATCAGAAGTGCCGCAACACGACGTGGCGTGGACTCTACTAATGTCTGAAGTAGTACTGGAGGAAATTGACATCATGAATCCTGAAGGGCTGACCATAACTCTGTAAGAGTACGAGGGGGCGTAGATCACTTCTGGACAGCACGTTGCAAGGCATCCCAGATATGCTCCATAATGTTCATGTCGGGGGGGGAGAGGGGGGGTTGGGAGGCAGCGGAAGTGTTTAAACTCAAAAGAGTGTTCCTGGAGCCACTCTGTAGCAATTCTGGACGCGATGGGTGTCGCAGTGTCAGAGTGTCACTTGTCAGAGTCGTATCTAGACGTATCAGGGGTCTTATATCACTCCAATTGCACACGCCCCTCAGGGACCATGGATTAATGAGGTTGTCTCCATACCTGTACACGTCCATCCGCTCCACACAATGTGAAACGAGACTCGTCCGACAAGGCAACGCATTTCCAGTCATCGGTAGTCCAATGTCGGCGTTGACGGGCCCAGGCGAGGCGGAAAGCTTTGTGTCGTGCAGTCATCAAGGGTACACGAGTGGACCTTCGGCTCCGAAAGCCCATACTGATGATATTTCGTTGAATGGTTCGCACGCTGACACTTGCTGATGACCCAGCATTGAAAGCTGCAGCAATTCGTGGAAGGTTTGCACTTCTGTCACGTCGAACGATTCTCCTCCAGTCGTCGTTCTTCGCGTTCTTACCGGGTCTTTTTCCAGCCGCAGCATTGTCGAAGTTTGATATTTTGCCGTGTTCCTGATATTCACAGTACACTCGTCAAATGATGGTACGGGAAAATCCCCACTTCATCGCTGCCTCGTAGATGCTGTGTCCATCGCTCGCGCGCTGACGATAAGACTACGTTCAAACTCATTTTAACCTTGATAATCTGCCAAAGTAGCAGCAGTAAACGATCTAACAACTGCGCCAGATACTTGTTGTCGTATATAGGTGTTGCCGACCGCAGCTCCATAATCTGCCTGTTTACATATCTCTGTATTTGAATACGCATGCGTACACAAGTTCCTTTGGCGTACGAAAAAAATGCGATTTTACAAGGGGCCATATCTCTGAACCTATTGATCTCAGAGATAACGTGTCAAGTGTTTTGGATAGCTTTTGGGCTAGCGAACATCTGTATACCTATCGGAAGAACGAGCATACTGTAACCACTCCACAGTACAGGGTCAAAATTTACACATCACACACTTCCACCAGCACAGGCAAATTGAGCAAGTCGGTTTGTTCTTTTGCATTAGATGTAATCGAGGGTGGACCTTAGGCGGCTTGTAAAAGCACCATCTGTTCTGAAAACCCTGATAAACCATGATTTTTGGTTACGAAAAGTGCTAGTTTTGGGGATGGCCACTTTTATAATTTGCGTTCATGACACATCGCCGACATCTTTACCATATGTTCTTAATACGATATTCTCAGTAAACTTCTAAACTTTTTTCATATCACTGTAGTCGACATAATCGTCTTGAGAGTTTCAGCTACTGAATAGATAATTAAGTAATTCTCATCTATAGCTCCCCCTCAGTTACACACTTTTCAATTAGATTACATGTTTAGGTCATTCTGGACCATCTTCAGTTCTACAACAAAGTAAAACTACATACGTACCATCTAATATTTTACAATAAGTAAAAAAGTAAAGATTTGTATATAAATGTAGAACTTACCTAAGTAATTGGGTCAATTACCCGTCTTGTCTATTCAGAGTACTGTGTGTGACAACTGCTGTCAGCGTTTTAAACAGGTTTATGCCGATATCATTATCCACTCCCGAGATCCAGAAGTTCAAAGTTACCTTACTTAAGTACGTAAAATATGTACGTAATATCTGGTCTGAGACGTAAATTCAGTTTTAACTGACGAAGTTAACAGATGTAAAGGGTTCTAGGGTCATCACAAGGATTCTTCATAGCCAGCGGTTCTTGTGAGCAGAGATGAGACTCAGGGGGAGCCAATTACGGACTGTATTGTGGGTGATCAAACACTCGGAAACGCTGCAGGAGCGTCTTCATTGACCCTGCAGTGTGCGGCCGAGAATTGGCATCAAGAAGAAACTGCTCTGCAGTTGCGTTATGTGGGCTGCATGACACAGACGAAATCTCTAACCAGACCCTCATACTTGGCGGGAGACGCTATCCCCCACGCATCTTTACGTACTCACTGTTCACTCAAAACTGAAAAGAGCGACGCGACACGATCGACGGGCATACTAGAGACACTGCAAATCACATCTGTGCAAAGCTTTACCGGATTTTCGCAGTGGTTTCCATTTCGCGACCGATCGGAACTTACTTTCTGGACAACCCTCGTATACAGAACCGGAATGGTATCTTGGTTTGTGAATACACGTCAGAGAGTATAAAGACATGTGTACACCTAACTGATGATGAGTTCTAACTGCGATTACTAACTGGAAACGCCTCATTTTGAACAGACATACAAGTTTGGTTCTATATAAGTTTAGCATGTGGGATGGGACAGGAATTATATGGATTGCCATATTGATAGCTGCTACGACATGAGATTAATAATTGATCTTTTATTACCATGTGATGGTGTAACAGCGAAAGCGGTAGTTGTAATAAATGGCAATTAAACAGCTGTGTTTCAAGCGTTAAGAGAAGGAATTAAAGTAATAAATGAGGCACTAACAGTAGCAGATGAGTTTTGCTGTCAATGTAGCACACTAAGTAGCGACAGCAGAACAGAAGACATAATGTAAACTGGCAATAGCAAGGAAAAATAAAACAGTCACGGTTGCAAAGCTATTTTTATTAAAAAATAACGCGTTTCGCCTTGGGCCGACATCATCAGATTACGTAAAACTGTGAAATGAAGTTCATTGCGCTGCCTACCAAAGCTCCCCGTCCGCCATGTACACATAAAATCGACTGGATGAATATCAGGTCGTCAGAATAACGAAAAGAAATCGTGGGAACCTAGAAAGAAAATTTCGGAAATCAACCCACAGCCACAACGGAAACGAGATCTGACAAACTACAAACTGATAAGTCACTCCCTACCTTTTAAACACCTATAATTTCTTTCTTTATGAATCAGTTTTATTACAACTATTTTTGTTAGAAAAAGCACTTCTTGAGATTGCGTTTAACATCTGTTTTTCATTTGTTCCAGTTGGAAAATATCGCCTGTTTTGACCGTGGAAGAACTGGCCAAAATAGGATGCACTGGTAAAGACTCAATTTTTTCAGTAGATAAAACGAATTTCTAGTATTTTCACGTATTTTCCCCCATACATCGATCAGTGACCTCCAAAACAGCTTTTCCAATCTAATTTGGGAAAGAAAACTCCTTACTTTATGCCAAAAGGCATAAAAAGGTGAGTCATTTGAGATTCTTAGGATCTCAGCGAAGTTACTACGAAATTTGTCCCTTAAATGAAATAATAACAGTACTGTTTTTAAACTTTTCGCATTATAGAGCGGCAATATAAAGGTCCCGCAACAAAAGCCGATATTTTTTGGCCATTTATTTAAGAAATAGCCATTACGGTGAAGTACAGGCTTCAAAGGACTAACTGCTTGCTGCGATTATCTTAATAGCACTTGTATTTCTTTCCCAATCGTGCTGGTCCTTTTCTAGGGAAAGTTGTGGAAGCGCTTCTACCCTTGTTCTCCTTCGTCGGAATTTTCATCTCTCATAAAACGGCGCAGCACCTTCGCTTCCGCCGTGGAATCACAAGAGCCGCCATTCTAGTCAAAGAAGCACGTAATTACGTCGCAGTTATTTCAGAGATCTCTTAAACGGCGATATTCGGATTGCACTGGAAATTATCTCATAAAATTGTAATTATTCCGTCTGGTGCTCTTGTGTTAATGTGTAGTCTGCAAACGCTGACCCGAAGGCAAGCGTGAAAAAAACGTGCCGGCAGGAGAAATAAGAATAACAGCATTTATCGCCACGTCTGGTTCAAGGTGGCCGTAAAACGCAGACTTTGTCTCTGTAACTCGATGTCTGCTGGCTGTTTAATCTCTTCTCCCGCTGCCGAAAACTGCTGCAGGGAGCTCAAGGTCCTAAATTAACAGCGATAACTAGTGCAACGACTGCTGCGGGGGATCGATAGATCGAACCACTAAATGACGTTTAGCTTCTCTTCCATTCTTAATTCGAGTTACAACTTGCATAATTGTCCATACAAATAATACACTACTGGACATTACAATTGCTACACCACGAAGATGACGTGCTACAAAAGCGAAATTTAACCGACAGGAAGAAGATGCTGTGATATGCAAATGATTAGCTATTCAGAGCATTCACACAAGATTGGCGCCGGTGGCAACACCTACAACGTACTGGCATGAGGAAAGTTTCGAACCGATTTCTCATACACAAACAGCAGTTGACCGGCGTTGCCTGGTGAAACGTTGTTGTGTTGCCTCGTGTAAGGAGGATAAGTGCGTACCATCACGTTTCCGACTTTTATAAAGGTAGCCTATCGCGATGGCGGTTTATCGTATCGTGACATTGCTGCTCGCGTTGGTCGTGATCCAATGACTGTTAGCAGAATATGGAATCGATGGGTTCAGGAGGGTAATACGGAACGCCATGCTGGATCCCAACGGTCTCGTATCACTAACAGTAGAGATGACAGGCATCTTATCCGCATGGCTGTAACGGATCGTGCAGTCACGTCTCGATCCCTGAGTCAACAGATGGGGACGTTTGCAAGACAACAACCATCTGCACGAAAAGTTCGACGACGTTTGCAGCAGCATGGACTATCAGCTCGGAGACCGTGGCTGCGGTTACCCATGACGCTGCATCACAAACAGGACCGCCTGCGATGGTGTACTCAACGACGAACCTGGGTTCACGAATGACAAAACGTTATTTTTTCGGACGAATCCAGGTTCTGTTTACAGCATCATGAGGGTCGATCCGTTGTTTGGCGACATCGCGGTGAAAGCACATTGGAAGCGTGTATTCGTCATCGCCATCCTGGCGTATCACCCGGCGTGATGGTATGGGGTGCCATTGGTTACACGTCTCGGTCACGTCTTGTTCGCATTGACGGCACTTTGAACAGTGGACGTTACATTTCAGATGTCTTACGACCCGTGGCTCTACCCTTCATTCGATCCCTGCGAAACTCTACATTTCAGCGGGATAATGCACGACCGCATCTTGCAGGTCCTGTACGGGCTTTTCTGGATACAGAAAATGTTCGACTGCTGCCCTGGCCAGCACATTTTCTAGATCTCTCACCAATTGAAAACGTCTGGTCAATGGTGGCCGAGCAACTGGCTCGTCACAATACGCCAGTCACTACTCTTGATGCACTGTGGTATCGTGTTGAAGCTGCATGGGCAGCTGTACCTGTACACGCCATCCAAGCTCTTGTTTGACTCAATGCCCAGGCGTATCAAGGCCGTTATTACGGCCAGAGGTGCTTGTTCTGGGTACTGAGGATCTATGCACCCAAATTGCGTGAAAATGTAATCACATGTCAGTTGTAGTATAACATATTTGTCCAATGAATACCCGTTTATCATCTGCATTTCTTCTTGGTGTAGCATTTTTAATGGCCAGTAGGGTAGAAAAATGCGACTGCCGTTTGGTCTCCTTGCTAGCCACAGCACACACTCCGCTGCGGAGTGATTCATTGTTGAGAGCTGCTGAAACGTGCTTCAGCCTGTGTGAAGAGAGGCGCGATGCTGGCTGCGTAGGCGGCGCTGGTGAAGTGGGCCTCCGGAGGCAGAGGACAAGCGGAGCACGCGGCTCGCCGTGCTGGGAGTAGGGTAGGGCAGGGGCCAGGCCAGGCGGCTCGCATCAAAGACGGCCCATTAGTCACACCTGGGCCAGGCGGCGGCCAGCGGCCAGGGGCAGGCAGCGCGCCCAGTGGCCGCAGACTCGCTCGAGGAAGGGCTTCTCCCAGCTCGGCGCCATAGCTTTAGCAATGCCTCGCCTCCCTGTAATCTTCTACAGACACTAAGAGTGCAAGCATGAAACCAACGATGTAATTGGTTTATATCCGGAAATTGTAAGGATTGTGACGAGTACAGATGAGCCACACCGTCAGCCTTTTCACTGCAGCCACAGAAAGGAAAGCAGATAACGAAATTTTTAGCATTTTCGATACACATTTAGTAGGAATGAATCATGATTAAGTCTATTTGTGGTTTAGTGGTACACGGTTACCTCGAAGAAAACGATTTATTAGCCGGCCGGTGTGGCCGTGCGGTTCTAGGAGCGTCAGTCTGGAACCGCGTGACCGCTACGGTCGCAGGTTCGAATCCTGCCTCGGGCATGGATGTGTGTGAAGTCCTTAGGTTAGTTAGGTTTAAGTAGTTCTAAGTTCAAGTGGACTGATGACCTCAGAAGTTAAGTCCCGTAGTGGTCAGAACCATTTGAACCATTTGAACCATTTTTTTTTAAAAAAACGATTTACTGACAAGTATTCAGCATGTATTCAGAAAACACTGTTCTTTTGAAACACAACTGGCTCTTCGATCTCACAAAGTAACCAGTGCTATCAACAGGGGATATCGAATTGATTCCATAGTTTTAGACGTCCAGAACGCTTTTCATCAAGTTTCCCGCAAGCGATTTCTAATCAAATTGCGTGTGTCCGGAGTATCGTCTCAGGTGTGTGACTGGACGCGCGTTTGTCTGTCAGAAAGGTTACAGTTCGTAGTTACTGGCGGAAATTCATCGAGTAAAACAGAAGTAACATCTGGCGTTCCCCAGGAAGTTTTCCTGATCTACATAAACGTCTCGTAAAGTCATCAGAAGATCAAAACCGACTGAAAAACGATTACGCCAAGATATCCGAAAGTGGCAATTGACTCTAAGTAATGAAGAGCGTGGAATCATCCACATGAGTAGGTACTAAACGGAACTCTCTAAATTTTGGTTACAAGATAAGTCACACAAATCTAAAGGCTGTAAATTCAACTAAATACTTAGAGACTACAATTACAAATAACATAAAATGGAACGATCACCTAGACGTTGTAAACCAAAGACTGTGATTTAGTGGCACAAAACTTAGAAAATGCCGCAGGTCTACTAAACAGATTGCTTACACGACGCTTGTCCGTCCTCTTCTAGAAAATTGCTGTGCAGTGTGGGATCCACATCAGATGAGAATGACGGAGGACGTCGAAAAAGTTGAAAGAAGGGCAGGTTGTTTTGTACTATCGCTAAATACTGGAGATAGTGCCACGGACCTGATACGTGGATTGGGGCGGCTGGATCTTCTTGTTAAATTTCAATCGCCAACTGACTCCCCCGATTGCGAAAATACTTTTTTCGCGCCCATCTACGCAAGGAGGAACGATCGTCATAACAAAATAAGAAGAACCAGAGCTCCCTCAGCAAGATTTAAATGCTCGTTTTTCTCGCGCACTGTACGAGAGTGGGACAGTAGAGAAATAGCTTGAAGGTGGTTCGATGAACCCTCTATCCAGGTAATCATTTGTGAACAGAGGAGTAATCATGTAGATTAGATGCTTGTGGATGTAAATATACGAGTATAGGCAGGAGTTTTAGCTGTAACCGGCAGGGCATTTAGTCGAACTGAGCTTAGACGACAGACACGGTAATGTCATTCCACGCTGCTTCACCTTTAAGCCAGAATTCGTCAATCGTTGTGACACGGGAATGGTAGCGTCTCAATCTCTGGGATCTCCACGACCAGATGTCTCCAGTGGGTGACAGATCTGCACAATGTCCTGGTCAGCAGGTAGGTTAGTACAGAACAGCAACATGCGTCCTGCGTTAGGCTGTTGAAAGATAACATCAGCAAAACTTCTAAATAATGTCAGGAATATAACGATTCAAAAATGGTTCAAATGGCTCTGAGCACTATGGGATTTAACATCTATGGTCATCAGTCCCCTAGAACTTTGAACTACTTAAACCTAACTAACCTAAGGACATCACACACATCCATGCCCGTGGCAGGATTCGAACCTGCGACCGTAGCAGGAATGTAATGGCTGTTGTCCAAATTACTGGCTGTGCGAAACACAGGAGATGGTATTGTGTACCCAGTGACACCGGACATCAAAACGCCAGGTGCTATGCACTTAGAACGAAGATAAATTCAATCTTGCAACGTTTATCCTCCCGAAAACCTCCTCAAGCAGATACACCCATCGTGATGGTGTCCACAGAAAAAAAGAAAATGACGGTGCGGCCATTACTGTGCCCAGTTTTCTGGTTGGCACTCCTGTCTCTGCTGCAGAGTGAGTGGTAGCCGCAATAGTGGAAGTCGTGCTGACAATCTGTGGTGTTCCAGAGATTCTTGTTGACTTCCCGCATGGATGCTTGCCTTGTTGCAAACAAGCCCACTCTCTGACTCGCAGTCAGTGTAGGCGACGTAGTTGTACAACTCTGTGCGACCGAGAGAACGATATGTGTGTCCTCTCGGATGCTAGTGGCGTGACGCTGTTCAGATACGGCATAGCGTTTAATATAGCGCTCTTCAATCCGTCAATTGTACACTCCTGGAAATGGAAAAAAGAACACATTGACACCGGTGTGTCAGACCCAGCATACCTGCTCCGGACACTGCGAGAGGGCTGTACAAGCAATGATCACACGCACGGCACAGCGGACACACCAGGAACCGCGGTGTTGGCCGTCGAATGGCGCTAGCTGCGCAGCATTTGTGCACCGCCGCCGTCAGTGTCAGCCAGTTTGCCGTGGCATACGGAGCTCCATCGCAGTCTTTAACACTGGTAGCATGCCGCGACAGCGTGGACGTGAACCGTATGTGCAGTTGACGGACTTTGACCGAGGGCGTATAGTGGGCATGCGGGAGGCCGGGTGGACGTACCGCCGAATTGCTCAACACGTGGGGCGTGAGGTCTCCACAGTACATCGATGTTGTCGCCAGTGGTCGGCGGAAGGTGCACGTGCCCGTCGACCTGGGACCGGACTGCAGCGACGCACGGATGCACGCCAAGACCGTAGGATCCTACGCAGTGCCGTAGGGGACTGCACCGCCGCTTCCCAGCAAATTAGGGACACTGTTGCTCCTGGGGATCGGTGAGGACCATTCGCAACCGTCTCCATGAAGCTGGGCTACGGTCCCGCACACCGTTAGGCCGTCTTCCGCTCACGCCCCAACATCGTGCAGCCCGCCTCCAGTGGTGTCGCGACAGGCGTGAATGGAGGGACGAATGGAGATGTGTCGTCTTCAGCGATGAGAGTCGCTTCTACCTTGGTGCCAATGATGGTCGTATGCGTGTTTGGCGCCGTGCAGGTGAGCGCCACAATCAGGACTGCATACGACCGAGGCACACAGGGCCAACACCCGGCATCATGGTGTGGGGAGCGATCTCCTACACTGGCCGTACACCACTGGTGATCGTCGAGGGGACACTGAATAGTGCACGGTACATCCAAACCGTCATCGAACCCATCGTTCTACCATTCCTAGACCGGAAAGGGAACTTGCTGTTCCAACAGGACAATGCACGTCCGCATGTATCCCGTGCCACCCAACGTGCTCTAGAAGGTGTAAGTCAACTACCCTGGCCAGCAAGATCTCCGGATCTGTCCCCCATTGAGCATGTTTGGGACTGGATGAAGCGTCGTCTCACGCGGTCTGCACGTCCAGCACGAACGCTGGTCCAACTGAGGCGCCAGGTGGAAATGGCATGGCAAGCCGTTCCACAGGACTACATCCAGCATCTCTACGATCGTCTCCATGGGAGAATAGCAGCCTGCATTGCTGCGAAAGGTGGATATACACTGTACTAGTGCCGACATTGTGCATGCTCTGTTGCCTGTGTCTATGTGCCTGTGGTTCTGTCAGTGTGATCATGTGATGTATCTGACCCCAGGAATGTGTCAATAAAGTTTCCCCTTCCTGGGACAATGAATTCACGGTGTTCTTATTTCAATTTCCAGGAGTGTATATTTGCGCGATAGTTATGAGATTCCGACCAACGCAAGTAGCAGCATCGCGGAACAATAAACCACAATCTGATAGCCCACGACACTGCCGCTATCGATTTATGACATCTGCTGGTAGACACTCCCCATCTTACACTAGGCATAACTCTATCTACTCACAAACAAACAACATTATAATTCAGTTACTGACTTAGATATCTGCTGCGTGCGTGCGGAATGTGAATAGCGTTACTCCTACCTAGTTTGACCTAATCGGTTGCGAAATGGATGTAGGTACATAGCGCACTTCTTGCTAGTCTTGACTTTTGCAGAATGCCGCCTTTACCATGTTGAAATTTTCACAACCAGTAGTATAGATTGCATCTTCGTACTGGCGTTTGCAACGGTAAAACTAAGTCCAGTTAAATCCACGTTAGAGCTGTAGTAAGGCGACATATCTCCGTATTTCTATATCTGTTTAGCTGTGTGTTCATTGAGATCCCGTGATAAGCAGATCTTAATCCTCTCAATTTGCCTGAGCTAGTAAGTCAAAAGGGAGATTAGAATTAAACATTAGGTTGACACTAAGCTCGGTAGAGACGAAACATGAAGTCGGATGGAGATACGACTGGGAACTCCTCCAAATGAAACATACATTGAAGAGTCAAAGAAACTGGTACATCTGCCTAATATCGTATAGGGCCCCCGCGAACACACAGAAGTGCCGCAACACGACGTGGCATGAACTCGACTAATGTCTGAAGCACTCCTGGAGACAAATGACACCACGAATCCTGAAGGGCTGTCCACAAATACTTAATAGTACGAGGGGGTGGCATCCCAGATATGCTCAATAATGTTCATTTCTGGCGAGTTTGGTGTAAGAGTCGTACCTAGACGTATCAGGAGTCCCATATCACTGAAACTGCGCACGCCCCACATCATTAGAGAGCCTCCATCAGCTTGGACAGTCCCCTGCTGACATGCAGGATCTATGGATTCATGAGGTTGTCTCCATACACCTACACGTGCATTCGCTCAGTACCATTTGAAATGAGATTCGTCCGACGAGCCAACATGTTTCCAGTCATCAACAGTCCAATGTTGGTGATGACGGGCCCAGGCAAGGCGTAAAGCTTTGTGTCGTGCAGTCATCAAGGGTACACGAGTGGGCCTTCGGCTCCGAAAGTCCACATCGATGATGTTTTGTTGAACGGTTCGCACGCTGACACTTGCTGATGGCCCAGCACTGAAATCTGCAGCAATTTGCGTAAGGATTGCACTCCTGTCACGTTGAACTATTCGCTTCAGTCGTCGTTGGTCCCGTTCTTTCAGGATTTTTTTTGCAGCCGCAGTGTTGGCGGAGATTCGATGTTTTACCGTATTCCAGATATTCATGGTACACTCGTGAAACGATCGTACGGGGCAATTCCCACTTCATCGCTACTACGGAGATGCTGTGTCCCATCACTCGTGCGCCGACTATAACACCACGTTCAAACTCAATTAAATCTTGATTACCTGCCATTGTAGCAGTAGTAAAAGATCTAACAACTGCGCCCAACACTTGTCTCATATAGGCGTTATCGACCACAGCGCCGTATTCTACCTGTTTACATATTTCTGATTTGAATTAGCATGCCTGTATCAATTTCTTTGGCGCTTCAGTTTATTAGTATTCGGCTTAATATCGATTTCAGGAGTGCAGAAGGATCTCCATTTGGTTGCTCGGATGAGATTTGAATCTGATCTGATTGTAAATAGGTCATAACTCCCAAAGTATTTGATAGTAAGCAACGAAGTTACTGTGCCCGTGTTGATGGTATGCTTCAGTATGAGAGCTAGGAAAACCTTCGCAATGTGAGACCACATCTCTCACAATATTCACTTACACTACCTGTGAAGGATCTGCCGATCTCATAGATCCTAAACGCAGAATGAAGAGACAAAAGCAGGTTCTCTGATCTGTGCAAAACAGCTTACTAATCCTCTTTGTGCCCTCTCTGCTTACCTTGCGTACAATCTATCGTCAAGCTGAGAAGCACTCAATCCTTAAGAAGAACTCTGAATGCTGCTAATCTCTGATACCTTTAATGGCTCAAATGGCTCTGAGCACTATGCGACTTAACTTCTGAGGTCATCAGTCGCCTAAAACTTAGAACTAACTGAACCTAACTAACCTAAGGACATCACACACATCCATGCCCGAGGCAGGATTCGAACCCGCGACCGTAGCGGTCGCTCGGTTCCAGATTATAGCGCCTAGAACCGCACGGCCACTCCGGCCGGCTCTGATACATTCACACCATGCCTCCAAAGTAAGGCTACTGGTACAACATCCACTATTTCGTGAAATTAAGTTCCAAGACATTCATTTATGATGTGATAAGTCGCAACGAGGCACAGGGTGGAAATGTTTCTTTCTTTCTTTTTTAGAAACAGATCATTCTGCAGCTACTTATCACTGTCGTGACTCGTGACTGGAACAGTAGTATTCCATCAGCGTCCCAGATTAGTTCACGGTTTAGAGAAGAGTATTAAGACAACGGTAATCGTTTACGACACGAATTTACGACTCTCCCTGCAAACGAAGCACACGTCCTATATGATATAAAATTCGAATGTTTTGTCTTGGGTTTGACGTAAGCTTTCCGTCTCATACAACTAAGAACATTGTCAGTCATCTTGCGTAAGTGTATTTGTTAGCGTTAATAAAGCGGCGGTCAGGTATCGGAAAAGTAACTACTGACTTTAATGGCTAGGTAACATAGTTCTCAGATCAGATGAAGGATAGCGTATATTGACTCCACTGTGGCCTTAAAAATGAGTGTCTGTTGATGACATTGTAATTCAAGATCACAGATGAAACATAAATGCAAAAAAATGGTCGGTGTAAACTTTCAGTTGCGTCTCAAGTGCGTTCATTGTTTTCCGTCGGCATCCCGGAACTGTTCGTTGGGAGAGGTTTAGAGATCGGTTCGTCACAATGAGATGTCGCTCACAAGCGTTAACGAAAGTTGTTATAGAGTTATTGGCCAGGAGCAGTTTCCTGTCGCCAGAACAGCTTCATTATGCACTTTCTCCTCCATCTACTTCCTTCCATCTAGACAAAGAAGAAAATAACTGTAGCAAGATCAGTTTCTCTTGCTGCTTCGGAAGTCACGATCTGACAGCTGACACTTTCATTTTATCAAACTATAGTAGACGCCGAAAAATCGCTACAGTCAACAATAATCTGAAAGTAGTGCGCTTTGCAAAGTGTAAATAAAAATTAAAACTTTAGATTTTGCTCAAAATTAATAGTAAGCAGCACTTCATGGACAGTGCAGACGTCTACAAACGTGATGAGGAACTTTTAAACTATTTCTGATGAGCTTAAGCGGCTGAAAGAGCATGTCCTGCTAATGAGAAAGAAGATGCATAGGACATAAAATTTGTTTTGCAAGCTAGTTTTATTTTCCTCTGCGTATGAGCCTTATATAACAGAGACCAGTAGACTCTAGCCCGAACGTCATAAATCGTATTTATTCTACCACAAAAATTAACGAAATATATACTGCTAATTAACATGAATTGCCGACAAGATTCTGTTGATTGTTATGGATGGACGTGTTGCCTGAGCATCTATGTGTATCGGAAATATTTTTTTTTGCATTCTTTTATAGTAAGAATGATGTGGTCTAGACAAGGAGAACACGTGACACAATATAACGAGTATATAAGAGTGTCAAGGTTACAAAGAAATCATTTGGTTAACACCATTTCTAGAGACTCGGGAAAAGGGTTAATTTATGCTACGTTGTGAAGACTGTGATCGTCCAAAAAGTTAAATAATCCGCGCACCAACTTGTATTCTAATTGGATTAACAAAGGCGTCGACATCATTTGGAACAAAGGTTTTGGTTTGTGATTTCCGGGATGCAGAACAGAATTGTCGTGTTGTTTACCGTGATAAGGATAAGTCGATAGCTAGCAAATGCAATGTGCGTCATCTGGACTAAGAATGTGAGAAAAATCCTCTGCTGGAGGCAAATATTGCAAAATAAAGAATCAGGATCATCTAGTTGTCTATAAAGTACTTTGGTTCTGGGAAAACTGAGGGACTTGAATCACAGTTTTTTCGAACATCCTCCCTATTTTCCTAGGTTTCTTTTCTCATAACTGAGCAAATATAGCAATCAATTAAAAACCATTGTAGTAGGGGATCTTGGATGAGACGTCGGATTTAGTCGTGGAATCCCCAGCAACAATCTGACCATGCCGGCCTTGTGGCCGAGCGGTTCTAGGCGCTTCAGTCCGGAGCGGCGCTGCTGTTACGGTCGCAGGTTCGAATCCTGCCTCGGGCATGGATGAGTGTGACGTCGATAGCTTACTTAGGTTTAAGTAGTCCTAAGTCTAGGGGACTGATGACCTCAGATGTTAAGTCCCATAGTGCTTAGAGCCATTCGAACCAAACTGACCATCTTCGAGAGCAGTGAAAATATTTAGAATCATAGTCCGGTACAAACTTTACAAATCAAACACTGGATCGCTGTAACCTAAACGTGATCATGATGTATTTTCATCAAGTACTGCCTTCTGTTTCTTCTGGATAACTTTTGATTTTGACTGATAGTCAAAAATTGAAAACCCATGTTCTCTTAATATACCTTTTAGGCGAGCAAGCTCCTTAGGCAAAATATTGATCACGTCTTTCTTGGCTGTACTTCTTACTTTTTCGTTGTCAGTGCTCCTCTACAGCAGCTGAGTAACACGAAAATGTAACATTGACTGAAATTTTGTAAATATGAGCGTTACTAAGTAACAGTCATATTGAGAACAAGTAAACGAATAAAAGAGGAAAAAACTTTTGCTTCAGTCTTATTTTATCCGTAATCGAAGTGGACACTTCCATGAGTGACTGTGGAAGAAGCGCTGGCTTAGCTACAGAAAACCGAGGAAATCCATTTGAGAAGAAAGAACGACAAGTTACGAATTATTCTTCAGAAGCATTTACTGCAAGCTACTTGTGAGTAGTGTGGTATCAGTGTACAAATGTGCAGAATTTGCTGCAGCTGTCTTCCCAGGTTCGTCGTTTCCGTTATTCTGCCAGTCCCGAGTACATCATCGTCGACTGCCGCGAGGGAAACTTTCACCCATATTCCGTTCCCAGGGCGCGGCGCAGATGGAAGACACGGCGAGCCGTCATCCTTTAATACCAGACGTCCGCCTCCAGGCCCTCGCACCCGTGGGGGTAACGGAAAGGGGAGGGTGGCTTGCCTCCTTTTTTTTGTAATGAGGGGGTAATTAGCGGTAATAACAAGGCGGCGCGCGTCTTCACTAACGCCGCAAACACGGGGCAAAAACAAAAGGACGGCCGGGCAGTGGCGGCTGCGGCTTCAGGCCGCGACTGCGGCGGTGGCCGCTTGGTGGCAGCACCGTCAGTCGGCATCGCGGTGCTCGCCTTAATTACTCGATCGCGCCGATACCTGGCGACACAACCGATTAATGGCACCTGCCACTCTGTCGCACACTGGGCAAACTCGCTTCAAAATCTGACCAGAATGTTAAAAAAAAGTATGTTTTCTCAATTTAGTCTCTTAAAATCTTGTGTAGATTCCACTGGTATATACTTTCCCAGTAGTGCGGTGACATTCCAGTCTCAAAAAATGGTTCAAATGGCCCTAAGCACTATAGGACTCAACTTCGGAGGTCATCAGTCCCCTAGAACTTAGAACTACTTAAACCTAACTAACCTAAGGACATCACAAACATCCATGCCCGAGGAAGGACTCGAACCTGCGACTGTTGCGGTCGCGCGGTTCCAGACTGTAGCGCCTAGAGCCGCTCGGCCACGCCAGCCGGCATTCCAGTCTCAAGTCAATACGAAACATGCAGTGACAATTGACGGAAAGCACTGAATCGGACGACATATTTTTCGGATACGGTTTGTGTGGCCTGTTTAACATAAGTATGCGATCCTGTCCAGTTGTCAGGATACAAGAAGATGCGTAGCACTTTAGAGGGCTTGTTTATGACATTTTTTGCCGGTGTGATGATATATATCGACTTAAAACTGTACTACTACCGATAGTATCCGAAATAGTTAGCTACGAAATTTTCTCTCCGTGGCTCCACTCTTCTACTTGGTTCAAATGGCTTTGAGCACTATGGGACTTAACATCTGAGGTCATCAGTCCCCTAGATTTAGAACTACTTAAACCTAAGTAACCTAAGAATATCACACACAACCATGCCCGAAGCAGGATTCGAACCTGCGACCGTAGCGGTCGCGCGGTTCCAGACTGAAGCGCCTAGAACCGCTCGGCCACACCGGCCGGCACTCTTCTACTACCTTAATAGTATAGTTAACGAGTTCAAATGTACAATTGCATGCACGTATTTGCACGTTTTTAGTGGACGGTCATTTTCCTACCACGCGATAGCGCAACATCGTGGAAATGGTCCTTGATTATTGGCATTGCCTCACAAAATATTACCTGAAAAAGAAAAATGTCATTTGGGTTTCGTATATAATTCTTGTGGAGCTACTCAGAACTGTGATCATAAGTTTGTTTCACAAACTTGCAGATAATTTTTTCACAAGATTAAAATTACACAGATTAAATCTGTTTATTTCGCGAAATGCTACAAAACTACTTAAATTTCGTACAGAGAATTCTAGAAATAAAACATATCATTCAAGAAGTCTGAGAAAAATGTATTCTTCTCGAAATCTGGGTGCAAGCCGGACTTAAAATATTCTACAATAATGCCCAATGCTGACATCAGTCCACATACTTTTGATAAGAGGATAGCCTATATTATAATCAAAAATGCTCTGTTGGCGACTGGTCGGTTGTCTGAAGAATATTTTACAAACAAATAGCGCCACGAGAAAATCGACTTTCTGCATCTTGGGATCCCTTCACCTCAGGTGCCCAGAAAATGTCAACTGAAGAAGATAAACAGATGCTACCTGAAGTACAAGATCTGCTTTTCGAACTATCTCAGTGGACAACCCGACAGCCACCCTTCTGAATGCAACGAACGTTACCATGGTTCCTTTTGAAAAAGGAAAAATATCGAATAAAACATCTAAATACGGCAATTTTGATTTCTGATTCGTTATCAGCGACCTCACAATACTTTGTATCTGAGGTTTTAATCAAATCTCCTAAACATCTGATCCGCAGAATTGGATCCACCATTTGGAATTTTGTGTAACTCCGGCATCAGATACCTAATCAGCGACCCAATGAATTTATAAACAACACAGTTTTGTTGGATTTTATATCCATTTCTTTTCCAGGTTTCCAAGCGAGCTGTCCCACTCTGCGTCAGTCGGAAACGCGTCAGAGCCCATGGCTCGTGCGCCTGTTGAACTGTAAAAAAGAAGCGGTAGATCTACAAGTTATGTAATAAATGAACCTAAAATTTTGTTGGAGCATCTCATTGTCTTACTATGCCTGATCCTACTCGAGGTGGCAGGTCTGAGACTTTCTCCGAGCGACTTACGCGCGCCGACCGGTGTGGCCGTGCGGTTCTGGGCGCTTCAGTCTGGAACCGCGTGACTGCTACGGTCGCAGGCTCGAATCCTGCCTCGGGCATGGATGTGTGTGATGTCCTTAGGTTGGTTAGGTTTAAGTAGTTCAAAGTTCTAGGGGACTGATGACCACAGATGGTAAGTCTCATAGTGCTCAGAGCCATTTTGACTTACGCGCTCGATTATTCCATTTTTCCGTTGATTTCTAGACTAATGTCAAAATGATTTTCTTATGTACGCAACACATCGCCAAAGGTAAAAGATGATTCATGTATCGGAGAGAATTCTAGGATCAATCGACGATTAAGAGCGCAACCTTTTGTAGCTACCTGAAGAGCTATTTGTACCGGCATATTAACGTGCAACCATCCTTCAACCTACGACTGTGCCTTTCCCCTCTGACAAGTTTCATCAACTCACTAATAGTTGTCAAGCAGTAGGCGTTAATAAGTAACAGTCACACTGAGAAAAATAGGTAAAAACATGTGCTTCAGTCTTACTGTATTTGCAATCGAAGTGGAGACTTCAGTATGTGTCTATGTAGAAAGTGCTGGTTTAGCTGCACTAAACTTAATAGATGTGCTCTCGGTCTGAGCCGGCGAGACAAAAACGATGAAGGCCCTGGGCAACCTTAGGAAAAATGACGTACAGAAATGTTGTGAATAAAGAAAAGGAACGAATTCTGACTGGTGTGCACTCAAAGGCATCCTAATTTTTAACCTGCTTGATAAGAACACAAATTATTATAAGAACACAAATTTTCAACACTTGCACCTTTTTTATATCATATCTGGTACGAGATATTTTCGGGATAAACGCACACCAATGATAAACTGCTCGTAAACTATCACAGAGTTGATCGGTTATGATGGAACTTGTCACAGCGTAAGGACACTTTTTTTTTTCTTTGTTGTTCTTTTGATGTTTCACTCCTGACAGGCAAAGGCGGACTGGTAGCTATATGAAATCTGCTTTAAGCCACAAGCATTTAAAGTAATAAGAATGTGAATACACATAGCTGCGGCAGTCACTTTTGAAATACTTGTTTATTTACTTGAAACAGTTTTTGAGCTTTTTCAGGCTCATTTTCCAATGAGAATGTAAAAAGCTTACGTACTCATGTTTGCAGTGTGATACTGGGTACTGAAGGTTGCTTCACTGTCGCAAGAAGGTAAGAAACTAATGTATCGCCTCGTATTTCAGTTATACAGCAACTTTTGTCACGAATTTATTTACTTATTGTGGTAGTATGGGCGATATTGGAGCTAACACCCACATGATAATTTCCATAGTCATTGCGTATCAGCCACAGAGCTAAACACTGTTATTCACAATTTGTTAATATGATTTACGTAAACACTGAGTGTCGACAGTGTTTACAAAATAATAGTGGCATCCTACGAACATGAAACGTAGATTTCTGCATGCCTCACATGACGATGAGCCTTAAAAATCTCATAAACTAGTTCATGGAAGGAAAGGTATGTTTCATTAGTGACTGGTCGCAACGATCTGCAGTTATATTTCATTTTATACTCTCATTGGGTTCTGCAGTATCCATAGTGCGTAAGTTTAATGTTAAAGGTAATAAGAAAATAATTAAAGTGATAAAATATTTGCGTGGTATTTAAAATTATGTAAATGGTTATTTCATACTGATGATGAAGAAACACTTCACTGCATTAAAACTAGGAAGGATCTGCACTGGGAGGGGATAATTTGGGAAGGAGAGGCTGAATAGTTCTGATGGTGTAAGATGTGCTGCATCGATGGAGCAGATGTGTTGATATATGGGAATGGGTCTAACGTGGGGGACTGGGAGGTATGGAAACATTGTGTATGTTATAGGTGTAATTAAAATGGAGGCCAAGCCAAGATTATGAGAAGAGAAGAGTGGGAGAGGATGGTAAGTGAAGAGGCCGCAGTGATGTGGGAGCATAGGGAGTGGGTTAGGATGGTAAGAAGTGCGGAAGGAAGAGGTAGTATATTAAAACTGAGTATGGAGAGGATATAGAGATAAGTGTAGTGTTGGTGGGATATGTTACGATAGGTGCGGCAACGCATCAGAATCGAAATTAGAGGGGTAATAGTGCAACAGTTGGACCCGATTTTGACGAAGTTGATGCTCGTAAAACAGTCGGACAACAGCACGCCACATGGAAGGAGTTCAATAGTAATAGGAGCAGTAGCATCTCTCTTTTCTTAACTCTCGCATTCTTCCTGAAGTTTCGGACCTCGTGGGAAAGACCATTCTTGGGCTGTGGCAGCTGCTGCTGTGGGGGAACTGTCGATCTACAACGGATGCCGGCACACTCGGTAACGGCGATGGAGTTGGGCGTGCTCCCCGCGGCGGACAATTCGTCTTGGGGTGGGCCGCGCGACTGGGTGGGAACGACGGCTGACTTCACAACCTCCACTCGCTCCGGCCGGGGCTATTCCCTGTCCTACCGGTATCTGCATCTGCGTCGATGCCTACAAGCTATAGGTTAACGCAGTTGAGCTTTATTACCCTCGAGTTTCCTATGCAAACACACACGTACAATGTACTCTGAATTTGAACGGGTGTGGTGATTATTTTCTAATGAAACCAGTCCATGGTTCCGTAGTGGCGGATGTTCGGTTTTCATTTGATTGCACCTCATACAACGCCCACACATTGCAATATATCATCACAAGGAAATCATGTGTCAAGATCTATAGTGCATGACAGTAAGGTCTGGTAATTCTCCTGAACTGAACATCTCACTCATCACGACGGCCTCACGCTCACTCAGTTTTGCTGGTGGACTGAGGAGAGGCTATGAAGAGGTGAATGGGACATAATTTTCATGTTTACGGATATGGAGTCAGTTTTCCTGACAGACTGGAGTTAGTGAAAGGGGCATAGCAGTATGTTCATGGCCTAGGAGTCACCAGCGGGTGTCCATAATGTGTGCAGCGATGAAGATCAAAACTATATTCTGTAATATTAGGTCTCTGAAGCAGTGTGTCAGTCAAAGAACATTGTACAATAGGTACCAACCGAATCAGGCAGTGCAGTTGTTAAGACACTAACCTCGTATTTGGAAAGATGGAATCTGCTCTGTCCGACTATCCTGAATTACATGAATCCGGAAATCTCAAAGTAGCGAGAATGGAGGATATGGACGAAGACAGCGGATAGGTGGCGCTAGGTGGGAATATGTGTCGGCTGAGCGGCGTGCGGAGATAGTTCGCACAGCTTCGATAAAACAGAGTGTCCGGATGCGCAATGGTTAACACAACTGCCTACTAAGTTGATACTACGATGGCCAACGGTATTCCTCTTTATTTCAAGAAGGCGTGCATTGGTTTCTCCACTGCTGAGGTCGGCTTTCATGTTCTTCATTCCACAGGTCAGAGGGGAAAATGTTTCTCTCTGTTACATACGTCGGTTACACTACTTTCCTTTCCTCTTTCTTAGTATAGATAGAACTGTTGGCGCCAGGACCTGAAGTGGTGCACATATTTTTGTTTTTACGGTAAAAGTGGTGGAGGCAAATATACACCTTTTTTCATAGGTTTCTATATAATCAGGAAAGGCAGGGGGGAAAAGTCAATTTTTTTAAAAAGAAGAGGCCCAATATCAGACTGCAGACCCAATGGCCTGGGGTTCGAACCCTGCTCATTTCTAAGATTTTTTTTTTTAAAGAAGCAGGAGACCCATCTCCTAAACCCGATCTGGCACAAATTTAAAAACATGAAAAAAATAAGCACGAGATCCCAGGTCAAAACCCCGATCGGACCCACATTTGCACTCGTCGGCGCTGATTATGTATAAAGTCCCGATACAGATGACATCAATAGTTCCTTCCCTTTCCTTTCCCTTTCTCCCGTCTACATCTTCAATTTATATAACATTCTGAATTCAGTTTTCTGTTATTAATTCGGGCAAAACTCTGGTTGGGTCCTCCATCAAGGCTACGACCGACCACCTGTCTTATCCTCGATGATTAAATACGTACTGGTGCCCGTGTGTGGACCCGTGCAATACGTCTTAACGGAACGAGTGCAAAAGTACTGACTCCATTTTATGGCAAGAAACCTGACCACTGTCCAGCAAAAACGTTACCTGTCGCAGAAAATTCCCGACCATTGCCTTTCCTTTCCCTCTGCGGAGACCAGAAGGCGACTGGGCATGCTAATTGCGGCGACCACACCGCAGCTGTGGCGGGTGGACCGCTGGCTGCCGAGGCGCGTAATAAGCTACATAAATTACCGAGCCCACGGCGCCCATCAAAAAACGCAGAAATTGAATTATTCCGATCGCCCTAATAATGGTACGGTGAATTCTATTACGCAGGTAGCGACCGCCCGCTGGAGAGGTGGGAGGGGAGCCGCTTTCGGTAATCGGAGCCGAGTTAGGGTTGATTCGTATCCAGCAGCGAACAGGAAGTGCCTATCTGATTGGCTCAAGGCGCGCCGGGCCGCCTCAGCTCTAATAATATATTAATCAGGCGCCCTCGCCACGTTCTCTGTCGACGAGAACCTAAGGGCTACACAAAAGGTGAGCTACGTCCTCAACCAGGTGGCTACAATGCATCAAAATACAGAGCACTCGTCAACAGTTGCCACAGCCTCGTTATTTAATGACAAAAGTCTGCCGTGTTAGTTGTCGTGATTTGAATTATACACTGGGGTGTCAAAATTACCTCCAAATATCGTTCAAAAATGGCTCAAATGGCTCTGAGCACCATGGGACTTAACAGCTGAAGTCATCTGTCCCCTAGAACTTAGAACTACTTAAACGTAACTAACCTAAGGGCATCACACACATCCATGCCCGAGGCAGGATTCGAACCTGCGACCGTAGCGGTCGCGCGGTTCCAGACTGCAGCGCCTAGAACCGCTCGGCCACTCCGGCCGGCCGTTCAGCCATAACCGCGTGAGAAATCTTTTCATGTGAATAATCTGAGAACAAATGACAACTTTGTCAATGCACTGTTCATTTACAACTCGTGTACGTAATATTACCGCCATCTGTATATGTGCATATTCGGGGTGCACTCAGCCTCGTGATGCCAAATGAGGAGCTACTCGACCGAATAGTAGCGGCTCCGGTCAAAGAAAACCATCGTAACGACCGGGAGAGCGGTGTGCTGACCACATGCCCCTCCTATCCGTATCCTCAACTGAGGATGACACGGCGGTCGGATGGTCCCGATGGGCCACTTGTGGCCTGAAGACGGAGTGCTGTATATGTGCATATAGCTGTCACCTCAGTTTAATATAATTTTACCTTGTCTTTCGCAAAGTTGTATAGTTTCGTCGCTGCAACAATTTTCAAGCATATGGTCCGCAGTGCAGACATAATACAATGTCTGATCAATAGTGTCCACACACTGCTATGTAATGCGGATTTGACAACTACATGTATCGAGTGGCGGACTCGCTACTATAAAAGGGGCGGGGAGTGATGACAGCAGAGAAGGAATATGGAAGAAGGGCTGTGCTCGGTGTTGGGCAAGGCGTAACAACCAACAAGGATGACTACCATTCAGGTATTGAAATTGGAACCATCCTACCATCCTTTACAGAAGTTAACGACAGTCAGAGCAGGGAATGGTGCGAGAAACGCAAGGACGCCAAATCAAGAGGATCCTGAAGAAATACTAGGGTAGCAGACAATCTCAAGGTACCGACAGCCACTCAAGTTCACTATGAACACCACAAGTGGCAGAGAACAAGACAGCAAAAACACAAGCCCCAAGGTCCGCAGGTAGCCCAAACGAGGAAAAAGCGCTCATTCTCTGCCAGAGCGAAGTGCCACTTGCTGTTTGCCTCTCAAACAGCTTCTAGGGGCAACAATAATTTGATTTTCAATATTTCATACAGTTATTGATCGAATTTCAAAATTTCATAATCTAGTCAAAAGAGCTCATTAAGAACTATAATCTTACGTTAAATGTTTAACATAATAAGTTACATATTACAGTTAGAGACTGTGTGTATTCCTTGGGAAAGCGTAACTCACGGCGCGCAAATTACCCAGTTTATATTCATCCAGTATTTGAGAATGAGAGCAGTTAGCGAATTAGAACGAAGTTTATACGCGGCTTCATATCTTCAATGACGAATGGAAAAAAGTTTGCCCCTTACTACATTTTCGCTGATCATGCTGTGACACTACAGTGTCAGGCATGGCGCTTTAATTTATTGTTTTTTTACTGCAAACACTGTTCATAACACATTTTGGAGAGAATATTCACATATACCACCGAATGTACCTGCGAAATTATATGATCGTACACCAAATACTCTGACGGAAAAAAGAAATTACAACATCAAGGAGGAGTTGTGCGACATAAGCGAAAATTGCTAGGCGTGTTTCTACATCTGAAAGATGATGTCTATTCGAATTTCGCGCCAGTCGCATAACAGTGGCGCCAGTAGCGCCATTTTGAGGATGCTAATCAGGATTGCTTTAAATAGACGCTGCAACGGTCGTCAACCGGCAACCAATCAGTCTGCTACTAGGTACTTTGGGTCTATACATAGAGTTATGGCCTGGGGTGGGATTTCGTAAGACAACTGGAGCACTCCTGTGATTATCCCACACACACTCACTGCAAAATTTGTACGTCAGTCTGATACTGTCATCCCATCCTTGAACAGTATTCCTGTGTTTTCCAACAGGATAACGATCGCCCGCAAACCGTTGGCCGGCCGAGCGGCTCTAGGCGCTTCAGTCCGGAACCACGCTGCTGCTACGGTCGCAGGTTCGAATCCTGGTTCGGGCATAGATGTGTGTGATGTCCTTACGTTAGTTAGGTTTAAGTAGTTCTAAGTCTATTGAACTAATTACCTCAGATGTTAAGTCTCATAGTGCTGAGAGCCATTTCAACCATTTTCCAGCATTTTTTACACAGTGTCAACACGTTGCCCTGGCCTGCCCGATCGCTAGTTCTGTCTCCAATAGAGCACAAATGAGACATCATCGGCGACAGCTCCAGCGTCGTCCACCAACAGCATTAACCGTCCCCGTACTGAACGACCAAGTGCAACAGGCATGTAACTCCATCTCACAAATTGACACCCGGCACCTGTACGACACAATGTATGCATGCTTGCAAGTTTGCATTCAACATTCTAGCAGTTGCACCGGTTATCAATCAACCAGCATTTGACATTTGCAGAGGCTTATATCGCACTTACATTAACCTGTGATCTGCAATGTTGATCACTTAAATATGTTACCTATACAAATGTATTCTCGAAATTTCATTACTCTACATTAATTATTTTTTGGTCCTGTGATTCTTTTTCTGTTAGTGTTGTTCAGAAGATATGTCATTTTATATATGGGAGTTCGATTCTTTAAGAATTCAGGGATAGGGTTTATGGTAAGATACTAAGACGAGCTATTCACGCAGTTATCCGTAAGCCATCGAACATCGTCGCCTTTAGATTCCGTTAGCGCGAGAGATGCGCCCTGCAGCCTTTCTCTATAGCCTCCGCCTCGCTACGCGCTTAGACCAGCTGCCGGTGGACATCCTTGGCACTGTCCTTCCGCGGCTATAATCAACTGGCGTTATTTACGACGATTCCCGGAGCTTGTAATTACGCAATACACTTCCAGAAAGCACGCGTCATTTATTGTTCAAAAATAGTCGTTAATGCGGTGTCATTAGAGTTCGCCGATTATTAATTTAGCTCACAGAACGTGGCGAAAATTTAACGGTGCCGTCAGCCCTGCGGCTTGGAAGTCGCTGCGTCTCTCTCTTTCACGCAGGGGTGGACAGCGGCCAGCAAACTCGCCCGTCCATTACGATGGCGGACGCTTGCAGAGCAGTTCTAGTCGCTGTGCAAAACAAAATTATTTGGTGTTGCAACATGCTTTTCTCCTAAGTGAAACTATCTATGCCTGGAAGTTACAGGGAAGAGTGTTTTCCTACTCAGTTGAAATGTCCTTAAACTATTCTTTTATTTTTTATTTTTTAGATTCCGTGGGACTGTTTAAGCTACAGCTGTTCGTCCACAAACCGGATTATTGCAAGCATTGCTATCAGGACGCTTAAAAAAAGAGACGAGTACGTTAATGACTGCGACAAGAATCTACCAAAGTTCGAGTAAGGACTGGTATTATTACTCTAGACAGTGATTCCAATGATAAACGTCTAAAGTTAGGAGCGATATGATGTACGAGGACCATACTTGATTCATTGCCAAAGCGCTCGATTAAATTTCAAATCTCTGTGCAATGTCTAATGGAATGAGGGCATGTGATAGGCCCACTGTTGGTGGAACTACGAAACAGGAAGTAGTCACTCTTTTCTTTTGGTCAGCTTGTACTATTAGGCCTACTATTCCAAATTCGAAGAAGACGTATGTGATACAATGATTTTGTGGGTCATCACAAGGGAGATGGGGGTGGGGGGGAGTGAGTGAGAGTCTTTTTGTCGGTTTCCTCCTCACTGTGTAACAACAATTTTAGCAATATTATCCACATTCGTCTCTTTTAAAATGTATGAGGTTGCCGATAAAGTCGCCGTTGAGCACCCATAAACAAACAAACAGACACCCACACAAACACACACACACACATCAAATTCCGAAGAATGAAAGTCAGTCTTACGGTGTTGCTGGCTGCAAGACTACGAGGTATTTCCTCACAATGTGTTAGCATCTTCCTTTGTAGATGGAATGTATCGTCTAAAGCGTATACATTTAGTAGGTCACATTGTGAGAATATGACAACTTGTCGGATAAGGTTCGGTACCGACACATAGGCTACTCCTCTCGAAATGCGCCACAGAGAGTGCCAAATTTGAAGTCCCCGTCCGACAGAACAGATCCTTGTCAACAGCGTCTTCATAAATCAACCGCATAAAACACTGAGCAAAGGTTACGAATTGCACTCATGATGCTATTAGCACATTTTAATGACTTTGTCCTTGCTGGCCAAATAACAATGATTTACATTTCCTCCAATATCAGGATCCTAACGAGAAACGTTCTGATTATGGCATACGGCAGTGACCTCAACTACGTTTATGTGAATCTAGTGTTGTTGAAAAAGCTTCGGTACAATTTCATTAAATATAAAGCGTAAAGAAATCACATTTCGGCAGGTCCACTGTCTCTTCATATAGTGATCTATGATACAAAATGTCAACATGAACGGTACTTGTATAAAACTCATTTTCAAGGAAATTTGTTTATATTTTTAAGAAGACGTTTTCATAACGGTAAGACATTAATTCGGTCAGCCTGAGAAATTTAATGACAACAAATAAAACAAAATTATTTAAGGCCTCGTGAATATGAGTGCCTGTTTCTGACGTAACTAAGGAGCTATTTCTCGTGGTGTTTTAGATGGAGACTACTTTTACCGGCTAGCTTAGTGACAGTGGACGAATAGTTTAATGTAGACGTATTCTTGAGTCCCAGAGAAGAAAAATTGGCGGATATCGTGAGCAGCGTTCCTGGAATGAACGAATGCAGGTATGTGTAGACTCAAATGGGATCAACTTTGATGGTAAATTCTTCATAGTAAGTACCGTTATACAAACTGACAGTAACACTCTCTCTTCTTTTGCGTCTCGTATACGTTATGTTTTCTGGCGTAGTGTTAGTAAACGCTTGTAGTAAACCGCTCGTCTGCAGCCACTGAGTAGATGGAGAAAGATGAAACTTGTCAGAGCGTACGTTCGAAGAAATTCTTGCGGTGATACGACACGAAAAATAATTATCTAGTAATTCTAGCAGTCCAATTTGTTTTGTGTCGAGATAAGCAATATATCCTCAGACTGAAGAAAGACGGATGGTATGTTCCTGAAAATGTACAGAAAACTTAGGTTCATGCAGCCATTTTTCTGATTCAGAGCATAAAGTAGGGAAACGTCAACAGTGGAGATAATTTTTCATTTTCTACTTCCCATCGTATTTCCTGTAGCCAGTGGTCTCCGACAGAGTTTCCCCCCATCTCCTACAAAGACCTGAATCCCCTTCCTCCCTCTTCTTCTTTACTGTATCCGCCTTTTGACAGGTTTCAATTGGAGGGTCTCCATCGTGTCCTGTTCTGAGCATCTTCCTTCATCTATCTCTTTGTTCGTTGGTTTCCAGTGTCATCCACCACTCAAATTCGCTTCCTACCTCTTCCTCCTATTCCTTTCACGTTTTTTTGTAAACTGGTCCTAAGCAGTTTATGTCCCAGCGAAGATTTTTTCCCCTCTTTCTGATCACTTCCAATAATCATCTTTCTTCCCACATTTTCATCATTACTTCTTCATTCTTAAGTCTGCCAGTCCAAGTCACCTTAAGTATTCTTCTCCAAAGCCACATTTCGAAACAGTCTAAATATCTTCATCACTGTCACTGATTCAATGTCATGTATTTCCAGACATAACATTTAGCAAATTTTTGCCTCTACCGCACTGGAATTCTTCTAGCTGTTAGTAACTGCTTCATATTTTCAAAAACTCTCTTTCCTGTAGATATTCTCCTCCTTACTTCCTCTGCACAGCGTCCGTTCCACATCATGAAACATCCACTACAATACTTCTAGCTGTTAGTAACTGCTTCATATTTTCAAACACTCTCTTTCCTGTAGATATTCTCCTCCTTACTTCCTCTGTGCAGCGTTCGTTCCACGTCATTAAACATCCCAGGTACAAAAAAAAAAAAAATTACTTGGTCTATTTTTTCCCTCTAAGTGTACGTCAGCTGGTGCTTCTTTATTACTGATTCTCATCACTTCTACCTTTCCCGTAATTATCTTCATTCCATTTTCCTAGTGCCTTCGTACAATACTGTTCAACATCTGTTGTAATTCCTCATTTACCTACATTGCTTGTTCACCCGTCTATTTTACAGTCCTTAACCATTCTCCTCCAATTAATGTGCCTCTTGCGTTCTCTATGTCTTGAGCTATCAGTTCTTCCCCATATATACTGGACAGTTTCGGAGACAGTGAGCATTCTTGCTCAGTGTCCAGTGTACGTTTCTGCCATGTCCTCATTCCCTACTCCGTCACTTTTTGCGTTATGTATGTCTGCTGTATTAATTCTGTATATTGCCAGTCTACACCAATATCTTTTAAATTATTAGCAATATACTCCAGTCGACTCCTTACAAACAAGCATATCCGTAACTGTTGTGTCCGAAAAGTAATTACATTGTCATGTGAACAGAAATGCTTTGCAGCCAGCGCGTTTATTAATCACAACAAGTTTCTGAAGGTGACTATGAATGTCCGCTGTGTAAGAAGCTCCTATACAGTAGTTTGTCGTCGCATGAAAAGGAGCTCAAGCTGCCACCGCTGCGGTGAACATCAAAAGCTGGAGGTCAGCGACAAAGTGTCGTGTTGACAACCCGCCGCGTCACTACCGCAGATAGGGCGGACTCTGCTCCTTCCGCCTGCCGCACTGCCACCACACACTCTTACGCGCCGTGGCCACTGGATGAGACAAACGTGCCATGGTCTCGGAATCTTGAAACTCGTGTTAAACGAAAAAAGCCCTGGCGGTGTCTAGGTGGAGCTGCTGTAGCAGGAAGTGGACGCCGTGTCTTCGAGTCTCGCCTCAGAACCACGGAAATGGAAATGAGCGTTTGGCGTCATTGGCCGTGAGGCCCCTTGGGGGGCAGGTCCGGCCGCCTTGGTGCAGGTCTTATTAGATTCGACGCCACATTGGGCGACCTGCGCGCCGGTTGGGGATGAAATGATGATGAAGACAGCACAGCACCCAGTCCCTGAGCGGAGAAAATCCCCGACGGGAATCGAACTCGGGCCCGTAGGACGGCAATCTGTCACGCTGACCACTCAGCTTTTGGGCCGGACGCCTCAGTACCGTCACTGTGTGTCAGTGCGTTTTCGGGGAGCAAAGCCCGTTAGAAAACCAGCAATGGTAAGCGTTTATCATATCATAGAACCGAATCATACGAACTCTGACCGAACAGACCTTGGAAGGCCCAGCGGTACCGAGCGGCCGCCGTGTCATCCTTAGGCCACAGGCGTCACTCGATGCGGATATGGAGGGGCATGTGATCAGCACACAGCTCTCTCGGCCGTGTGTCGGCTTACGAAACCGGAGCCGCTACTTCTCAATCAAGTAGCTCTTCAGTTCGCCCCCCACGGGCTGAATGCACCCCGCTTGCCAACAGCGCTCGGCTGACCGGTTTGTCACCCATCCAAGTGTTATCCCAGCCCGACAGCGCTTAACTTCGGTGATCTGACGGGAACCGGAGTTAACTACTGCGGCAAGGCCGTTGGCTGAGTCATACGAAGCAGAACTCAATCTCAGTTTGGAAGAGAATGTGATGATGGGGAGAGGGTAGGGATGATGACTTTATTAACTGCCCCTGCATTGGCCAAAGATGATTTTAATATACTGCGGACAAACTCATTCAGTAACCTGTCGAAAATTAAAACAATGGTCCCTTTCACCCAAAATCAAAAATTTAACCACATCTTCTATAAGCCTGTTTCGGCTTTTAAGCCACTCGCACATCGTATAGAATATAGATTCACTGGTCCGTATTATTTACGCATGTGTATGCATCAATGTAAGTCTCAAAAATAGTACATGTATGCAGGACCTGTTTTTCCACATAACGACGTATCATATAGGTCCCTCGCTGCCTTCAGAACTCAGTTATCTCTTCTCGTGCTCTTGGTAAGTCTTCAGAAATAGCGCTCTAGTGATCGTGGAAATGTTTAAAACAGAGCAAGTAGTGAATAAAACGTTCTCGGTTTTCCAGCCGCGTGAACTCGAATTGACGCGGCTGGAAAACCGAGAAAGTTTTATTCATGTATGCCCTCTTCGCCAAAGACTCCGAGGACACAGAGCAAGTAGTGTGGCATACATATTCTTCTGTAACAGAAATCTTATTCCGATGCTAAATATTAAAATAGAAGGGAATTCATTGCCGTGAAAACGAACTAGGGCTATTATCAGGGTCTCATCGCTCAATCTATAAAAACGAAACCTTTGTGGTATCGCTTTGTT
Organism: Schistocerca serialis cubense; assembly: GCF_023864345.2. Lineage (NCBI taxonomy): Eukaryota > Metazoa > Arthropoda > Insecta > Orthoptera > Acrididae > Schistocerca > Schistocerca serialis. Next base: position 725,525,627 of record NC_064641.1, read on the forward strand.
GTCCGCTGTCTATCTGTCCGACTGCTAAAAACTCTTTTTCTCAGGAACGAGTAGACGTATAAAGTTCAAATTTATGCCACATGGTCCCTTGGCGGCGTAAAAACTGTAAGCATATAAGCCAATGCAATCAAAAAATACCGCCATTTACATCACAAGCACAGATTTGCCAAAACATTATAGCCCCTCTCCACTGCGACATTGAAAGCCACCTGGTGGCGTTGCGGACAAGTGGCGCGCTACCAAAAGTATATAAGCGGTGCAGGCACAGACAGGACATCACTCTAGCGAAGATGTGGGCTGCAAATGGGAAAATCCATTGAGATAAGCGACTTTGACAAAGGGCATATTATTATTATGCACAGCCTATGAACGAGTCTGTCAAAAATGGCGAAACTGGTTGAATATCCATGTGCTACTGTCGTGAGCATCTACGGAAAGACATACGAGTAGAAGGACAGTGAAGCTACCACCACGGGCTATATCGTTGGACGTCTACGACTCTTCACAGGACGTGAGGTTCGGAGGCTTGTCTGCTCTGTAAAGTAGGAGAGATGGTGATCTGCCGCATCTCTACCAAAGGAGCGCAATGCCGGCGCACGCACAAATGTTTCGGAGCATATAACTCATCGTACGTTGTTGAACATGGAGCTCCGCAGCAGACCACTCCTACGTGTTCACCCAACGACATCGTCAGTTACAACTACAATGAGCACAGGATTCCACCGTCGATCAATGGAAACGTGTCGGCTCTTCGGATGAATTACATTTTTGCTACACTCGGTCGATGGTCGTCACCATAACGCCGGCAGCGAGGTGACCGTCGGCTCTAAATGTGCAACGAGCCACCGACGTAAGCTGGTGGGAACAGTATTATGCTCTGGGGAACACTCTCCTGTTCTTCAATGGTAACTGTGGTAGTAATCGAAGACACGCTGCCAGCTACAAACCACCTGTATCCCTTCATGTCTGATGTCTTATCCATCGGCGAAGTTTCTTTCAGCAATACAATTGTCCATGTCTCGGAGCCAGAACCGTGCTAAAGTGGTTTGCGGAGCATTATAGTGAACTCTTTTTGGTGTCTCGGCGACCTAATTCGTTTGATGTAAATCCTATTGAACCCATCTGGGTCGCTATCGGGCACCATCACCGCGTACGCAAATCAGCTGCCCGTTATAATGCCACATACCTCCATAAACCTACTAATAAACTTTCAGATCCCTAATACACAGAATCAGTGATGTACTTCGTTCCAAAGACGGACAAACAGGCTATCAAGCAGGTGGTAAGAATGTTTTGGCTCATAACTGATTTTTGATACTCGAAAACTCACTCATCGAAACTTACAGGGTGATTCCCGTTGAAATAGAATCATGAAATTTTTCGAGGAGTAAGGTTTCACATTATCAGTAAACGAAAAAATTCGAAAATTGCTAATTTGTCATCGTCTCACACGAAAAAATATATTTTGACATTTTTTATCCCTATGTCTGTCTGTCCGTACTTTAAGACCCCATTTTCTCTGGAACAAGTTGGCGTATCAAGTTCAGATTTTTGTCACATACTGAAGTCTATAGTCCCTTGGAGGTGTAAAAAGTTTAAGCGTGTAAATCAGTGCAATCAAAAATTCGGTCATATGTCACTTCTGATACTCGCAAATCACACATCAAAAGCTATAGGGCACTTCCCCTTGAGCTAGAATCATGGAATTCTGCAAGAAGGAAGGCCTCAGAGTACAAATGCAGAAAAAAATCTGAAATTTATTAAATTGTAATTATATCACATAAAAATATACTTTGCCATTGGAACATACATTGCATTCATCATCAGTCAAATGTTTAATAGACGAATGTTAGCGCATGCAAATGTGAAATGTGAGTTCTGCTTATGGTTTACTAAGTAAATAAAAATCTTTTATTAAATCTTCTTTCTTTACATATTTGAACCGAAGTCCCTTGCTTGCTTCTTTTTGCACGTCCGTTCTAGTCTGAGGAACTGCTGTAGAGATTTTGATTCGGTCTTGGAATTCCGGGGACCAATATCTTGCCTGTATCGATATCGACAACAAGCAAAGATAGGTGAAATTCCATGTTCACAGGCTTAATGTACTATATATGTACATAATTAAGTTTGTACGGAACCGTCAGTGCACGAGTCCTACTCGAGCCTGGCCAATATCGTGTTTCTAGCCTCAGTAAAATACGCTATCTACAAAACTTGTGGTACATTCATGATTAATTCACGAGCAGATTATGCTGCTATTAGAAGATATCTAACGCTACAGTATCATCCAAGATTGGTACGTAGAGCACAGCCTGTGCCTTGGCCTTCAAGATAATGTAACCGCGGTTTCCTGATTTTTTTTTCTATTGTGGTCATCTCGAAGTGCACACCACTCGTGTCGACATGTTTGAAGAATTTGAGCAGAAAGTTGTACACTCTGGTCAAGATTTACGAGATCGCTCAGGAGTGTTTGAAAGAATTCGTAACACGCTGCAGACCAGACTACAATATTGCCTCCAAATGTAAAAATGCCACGTGGAACTCCTCCTTCCACATGTGCGAGTGTACAGCAAGTTGTGACATGTAAGGTGCTACAGCAGTATTGTGTTTCTTGTTAAAGTAGGCCTCGGGTGAAATCTGAGCTCAGTTACATGGGAACGTAATTGAAAAAGTTTACATTTCAAAACACGTTTGTACCAAGCAGGACAATATTTCATACTCAAGTCAGTGGCGGTTCGTAACACATTCACCGTTATATCGCACACAGCTAGTTTGTGGACCAAAGTTTACTGCAACGTTTTTGCTTCTACTACCTTATTCTTTTATTCATCTCAGTTTTTATTACTAATTGTGGTACTTTCTGTACAAAGCGGGCTCTTGTGTTGCTTGGGCGTCAGACCGGCCCTGCACGTACATCAAGAACTCGAATTTCCACTAATCTATGACTGTTAATGTTTTTGTTGGTCAATATGTGCGTTAGGTCTAAATGAAGTCGTGGTCACTGATGAAATGTTGACACGTAAGTGTAGGCTAGTACCAAGTTACAGTGGCTCTAAGGCCGGAAGAAGCCTGTAGTGGATAGCACAGTTTTGACTTTAACTGACGTTTACAGACGTTTGATCTTGGCTTTGACCTTCAATAAATTCTTAGCGACTGTGGAGCCTAACGCAAATAAAATGACTGACTCATTCAGTGAGGTTGCATAGCTGAATAAAGCTCCTCCCTAACAAGAGTTCAGTATCTTCATAACTGCGTGTGTCCCCTTAATCGGTGGCGAGAAACTTGAGCCACTACTCTATAAAAGTAGTCGCAGAAATATTGATAAAAATGAGAGCATCCGATAACTACAACAGCAGATTTCCAGAAACCAAGTCCAGATTGTATGATAACTCGAGGAACGCTCCTATTGCCGTTAATATGCATACAGTGTGCCTTCCAAAAGACGTCACCCTGAAACAAAAAATGCTTATATAAGGATTATCAGATACGTCCACTACTGCAACGTTCCGGATGTGCTGTCTAGCAAGAAACCAAATCCAGGACTACCGGAGAGACAGTGTTGAGAATAACAAATAATTCCTTCTTTGGAGTGAGGTCAACAGATTTTATGCTCCTCTTCACGTTGTGTGAAATACTGGGAACTTGCAATATTCCTGTAGGATAAAAGTTGTCCCTCATATTTGCCAAATTACATATACTGCGTTTATTATGGCAAATTTTATTTGTGGAGCGAGCATTATAAAGTAGCACAAGAAAAAAATAGCTTTGAAAACTGGAGCAGAAACAGACTTTCCCATTACAACTATTTTATTATCTGAAAGATTGCCTTCGAGATCTTCATGGAACTCCGTTAGAATCACCTCACTGGCACTAACTATCCAAAAACATAAAAGCTATACTGAAGTGTTTGAGCTGAAACACTGGTTAGGGACTGAAGATTAAAATTGTAAAGTAGGAAATTAAGGAGAAACTGAATGAACCAGAGGTTGCTGAGAGTTTGAGGGAGCATTAGGCAATGGTTTACTAGAACAGGGGAAAGGAATACAGCAGAGGACGAATGGTAGCTCTAAGAGATGAAATAGTGAAGGCTGGAGAGGACCAAATAAGTAAAAATACAAGGTCTATTAGAAATCCTTGGATAACATGTGATATGTTCAATTTACTTGATGAAAGGAGAAAATTTAAAAATGCAGCAAATGAAACAAGCGAAAGGGAATACAAACGTTTAAAAATCAAATTGACAGGAAATGCAAAATGGCTAAGGAGCAATGTCAAGAGGACAAATGTATGGATTTGGAAGCATATTTGATTAGGGGAAAGATAGATACCAGGTATAGAAAAATTAAAAAGACCTTTGGGGAAAAGAGAAGCAGCTGCATGAATATCAAGACCTTAGATAGGAAACCAGTCCTAAACAAAGAAGGGAAAGCTGAAATGTGGAACGAGTATGTAGAGAGTCTGTACAAGGCAGATAAACTTGAAGGCAATATTACAGAAAGGGAAGTGGACGTAGGTGAAGGTGAGATGAGAGATATGATAGTGCTGGAAGAACTTGACAGAGCTCTGAACAACAAGGCCCCTGTTGTAGACGATATTCCGTCAGAACTACTGATGGCCTTGGGAGAGGCAGCCATGACTGAATTCCATCTGGGATGCAAGACGTATGAGAAAGGCAGAATACCCTCAGACTTAAAAAATAATGTAATAATTCCAAGGAAAGCAGTTGTTGACTGGAGTGAAAATTACCGAGCTACCAGTTTCGTAAGTCACGGTTGCAAAATGCTAACACGAATTCTTTACAGCAGAACGGAAAAAGTGGTATATTTCTGAGAATTATAGGAACACGAGAGGTAATACTGACCCTACGACTTATCTTAGGGATAGGTTGAGGAAAAGCAAACCTATGTTTATAGCATTTGTAGACGTAGTGGAAACTTTTGACAGTGTTGACTGGAATACCCCCCTTGAAATTCTGAAGGCAGAGGAGGTAAAATTCTACAACTTGTGCAGAAACCAGACGGCATGAAAGGGAAGCAGTGGTTGAGAAGGGAGCGAGGCAGGATAGCAGCCTATCCGCGATGTTATTCAATCTGTAAACTGAACATGTAATAAAGGAAAACAAAGAAAAAATGTGGAGTAGGAATTAAAATCCATGGAGAACAAATAAAAACTTTGAGGTTTGTAGTTCTGTAAGGACAGCAAAGGATTTGGAAGAGTAGTTGAACGCAATGGATATTGTCTTGAAAAGAGACACAAGATGAACGTCAACAGGAGCACAACAAGGATAATGTAAAATAGTCGAATTACATCAGGCGATGCTAAGGGAATTATGTTAGGAAACGAGACACTTATAGAAGTAGATGAGTTTTGCTATTTGGGTATCAAAATAACTTAAAAATTATTCAAATTGCTCTGAGCACTATGGGACTTAACTTCTGATGTCATCAGTCCCCTAGAACTTAAAACTACTTAAACATAACTAACCTAATGACATCACACACATCCATGCCCGAGGCAGGATTCGAACCTGCGACCGTAGCGGTCGCACGCCAAAATAACTGATGGTGCCCGAAGTAGAAAGGAAATAAAATGTAGAGTGGTAACTGCAAGAAAATCATTTCTAAAGAAGAGAAATTTGTTAACATCGAATATAGATTTAAGTGTCGGAAGACTTTTTCGAAAGTATTTGTTTGGAGTGTAACCACGTACAGATGTGAAACTATGGCGATAAACAGTTTGGACAAAAAGAGAGTGGAAGCTTTCAAAATGTGTTGCTACAGAAGAATGTTGAAGATGAGATGGGTAGACCACGTAACTAATGAGGAGATACTGAATAGAATGAGAGAGACAATAAGTTTGTGGCATAACCTGACCAAAAGAAAGGATCGGTTGATAGGACATATTCTGGGACATCAAGGGATCACCAGTTTGCTATTGGAGGAGGTGTGGGGGGTAAAAATAGTAGAGTGAGAGAAAGATATGAATACAGTTAGCAGATTCAGAAGGACGAAAGTCACAATAGTTATTCGGAGATGAAGGGGCTCGCACAGGAGCAGCAACATGGAGAGCTGTATCAAACCAGTCTTCGGACTGAAGACCACAACAACAACAACCACAACATACAAAAGGTGTATGAAATGTAATGTTAATTGTTGCATATTTATTGATCAACAAATATGACATCGATGATGAAGTAGCCGGCCGAAGTGGCCGTGCCGTTAAAGGCGCTGCTGTCTGGAACCGCAAGACCGCTACGGTCGCAGGTTCGAATCCTGCCTCGGGCATGGATGTTTGTGATGTCGTTAGGTTAGTTAGGTTTAACTAGTTCTAAGTTATAGGGGACTAATGACCTCAGCAGTTGAGTCCCATAGTGCTCAGAGCCATTTGAACCATTTTTTTGATGATGAAGTCGAAATCAACATCAATAATTTGCCGGCATCGCATGCTCTTTGAGTTAACTTCAACTGTTGCTTGTTTAACGGATATCCAGGGTTTCAATTCACCGGTTGTTCCGAAAGAAAGTCTTTACATTTGACACAAAGTAAGTTGACCACTGCTAGAGGTGTAAGATGAATGGTTTAAGATAAAGAGCAAAGGTCTGTTGCGCCATGCGTGCCCACAGTGTTAAAACTAATGACGATCACAATTTTTCAGCATATATTGTCATTTAGCCTCCACGTAAAATTGCTGAAGAGTTGCTGGATCTACGGAATAAGCCTAATCTGTCAAGAATATCTATCAAATTCAGTTCGTGGGTGTGCGGAAGGTATTCAGCATAACCTCTTCGCTGAATTAGAAATACATGAATCAAGATAAAATCTTACGCTACGGTGATGGTGGGTAGATGCTGCATCATAATCAGTGTATACAGCTAGGCCAAACATTTCGTGAATACGTTGCGTGACCTACTGAAATTGTACGAGTGGCAGTATTGTCAAGAACAAAACGAGAATCCCACTGATATTAACAGGACACAGTAATCACCGGTAAGTTTAGGTGGCGTTTCTCCTTTAAGTACAGATGTATAGATCAGTAGTGTATTTTTTATTTAAATATATCCTCTTCGTGCTACACTGTTTTATCTGAAAATGTCGCGTTTTGTCGATATTCATCCAGGTATCATTACCACTCTATAGCCGTGCGAATATTTTCGCTGTCTCACGATCCAGACGCGGTGGAGATTTACCTGGGGCCTTTTGAAACGTTTTCTACAATGCTGCTATTTGACGCTATAATTTTCCAGGAGGGTGTTTATATACGTCCTGAACACTTTCGCTCGTTCCGAACCATGCAGTAAAGTAGAAACTGGTGCATCGCGTTCGCGGGCATTTTTTACGGTTCATTCTAAACTATATTTATGCTTTGTCGATTTTAAAGGACAAGCATTTACTGGGAGATTAAAAATGTGTGTCAGTCCTACAAGTAACTCTTTCCTATTTTCCAAAACTGAACTTGGCTGCGAAATGAAAAGGTTCCGAGTTCGAATCCCGCTACGGCACATAGCTTTAATCTGCCAAGAAGTTTCAGAACGGCGCACATTCCCTTGCCAGGTGAAAGAACCATTCTGGTTCATATGAGATGTAAGGGCAAATTTCTTTCTTCAAAATTTTTTAATACGCCCGCCGTAATTTTTTGCTTCCCTCTGCCGCAGAAAAAAAATTAGGGACAAAGCATTATTTGTGACTTTGTCACCTTTATATATTTGGGTGGCGGAGCGAGAAAGACCCAGTTGTAGTAAACTGTCGACGACGTCGGCACTAGACTCGCAGTACGTTCCGAACAATGTGCATAGGTCACACGATCACCGTCTTCCATGCGCAGTCAGCTTAGCGTGAAGTGCGTGGGCGAACAGTCGAGGCGTCGCACAGTAACAATTAGACACACACTGGCAAACAGGCGCCGCCCGCCTTCTGATTTAGGCGCGCATTGTTTCGGGGGACACGGGTGTCTGTACGGGAATCGTTCCTGGGGAGAAGTGTGGCTGACAGCCGGACAGCAGGCACGGAGAACGCTAAGCCCGCCGCTGCGTGTAATCCGGTTACCGGCCGCGTCGGTGACGACGGCCGGGCCTTCTAGACACACGCACGCCTTAACGCTATGGACGGAAAGCTCCAGACTGTCGGTCAGAAAATCAAAGCACATGTGTTATCTTCACGAAAGTTTGAACAGAATCAATAGCAACACTGGTTTACACATTTAAAACACAAAAAACACAACAACAATACGAGAAACAATGCAACTTACGTAAGGGTTTAAACTGACCCTGTTGATGCAGTGATTATGGCATTGGACTCTCATTCCAATTTCCGCGTCCGATAATACACCATAAGCTGACCTATAGTTTTCCTAAATCACCTACAGCCAACGCCGGATGATTCATTTCAAAACGATGTTCCCAAATCGTCTTCTTTCCATGCCCAGTTGGAGCAGGTGCACCCGCTCTCAATGACCTCGTCATAGTCTTCAGGATGTTTGGCCATAATGTCGTTTCACTTCCACCGAAGTTTAGTAAGTTGCTCATATGTAGTGTTGCACAAGAATAAGCACATCAGCCAACATATTAGTCACCCCCTTTAAATAGAAAGCTGGTCGCATCAAACAAAGGAAGTAGGTTACAGTACACTTGTTCACCCACTGCTTGAATACTGCTCACCAGTGTGGGATTCGTACCAGATAGGGTTGATAGAAGAGATAGAGAAGAACCAACGGAGAGCAGCGCGCTTCGTTACAGGATCATTTAGTAATCGCGAAAGCGTTCCGGAGATGACAAACTCGAGTGGAAGACTCTGCAAGATAGACGCTCAATAGCTCGGTACGGGCTTTTGTTGAAGTTTCGAGAACATACCTTCACCGAGGAGTCAAGCAGTATATTGCTCCCTTCTACGTATATCACGTGAAGAGACCATGAGGATAAAATCGGAGAGATTAGAGCCCCGCACAGAGGCATACCGACAATCTTTCTTTCCACGAACAATAAGAGACTGGAATAGAAGGGAAAACCGATAGAGGTACTCAAGGTACCCACTGCCACACACCGTCAGGTGGCTTGCAGAGTATGGACGTAGATATAGATGTTATAGCTGGTGTACAGCTGGTGTCAATCAGTCATATGACCGTCCACCACTGACAAACACCGAGGTGACAAAAGTCATGGGACACCTCCTAATATCGTGTCGAACCTCCTTTGCCCGGCGTACTACAGTACCTTGGAATGGCATGGACTCAAAAAGTCGTGGGAAGTCTCCTGCAGAAATACTGAACCATGCTGTCTCTATAGCCGTCCATAAACGCGGAAGTCTTGTCGGTGCTGGACCTTGAGCACAAACTAACCTCTCGGTTATGTCCCATAAATGCTCGATGGGATTCAAGTCTGGCGATCTGGGAGGCCAACTGATTCGCTCGAATTGTCCAGAATGCTCTTCAAACCTCTCGCGAACAATAGCCCTGCTCGATCACCAGATCTGTTTCCAATCGAATACGAATGCGACATCATCTGACGACAACTCCAGCGTCATCCACAAACAGCAGTAACCGTCGCTGTACTGAGCGAACCGAGTGCAACAGGCATGGAACTCCGTCCCACAAACTCACATCTGTGCAAACTGACACCTGTGCAACACAATGCATCCACGTTTTTCGTGCTTGCATTCAACATTCTGGAGGGTACACCAGTTTTCAATGTACCAGAATTTTACATTCGCAATGGCTTATCTAACGCTTACGTAACCTGTGATCTTGCAATGTTATCCACTTAAATATGTTACCTAGGCAGATGTATTCCCGAAATTTCATTACTACACATTATTTTTTGATGTTGTGATCTTCTTATGTCAGTGTATGTTCGCAAAACGCTGCCTCATTAATGATTTCATCACGTTTTAAAATAATTCAGTCTCTATCCACATAAGTAACACAAGTTGCTAATGCACTCTAGCGTGATGGTGCTCGTTTCGGAAGCAACGTTTGGCTTTCTGGTGGTGGGAAAAATGAGCATCACCAGTATCAGGCCATAAACTGTTACTTTCCTGACCACGATATCGTGTTATGAGACGCTGATTTAAAACCGTAACCTCTCTGCAGAATCTCATAGAGTGACACTGTTAATGTTGGTCATTCCCTCTGATGAGGATGTTCAGCCTGACAGCGTTCATTGTAATAACAGACGGTAATAGTCAATAATGAGTCCTACACAGTGCAAGCATGCACATTTAATAGATTCACACTTGATAGTTCATAATGGGCTGGAAGAAGGTAACGGCTAACGTAAACAAGATTGATTTGTCTTCACTAATTTGTCTTATGCCTTTAGCCAGAGAGCAGAAAAGTGATGATGTTTTCCATTTAAGGAGACAGGGTCACCCTCTTGTTACTGTGTGACTACGAAGCGTCTGACTAGTATGTTATATTGTATAAGAATCCTGCGGGGAACTGCACCTGCAACCGGGCCATAACTTTAATTTAATGAGGTACGTCTTATTTTCGGAGCTATTAGAAGAAACCTGGGACCACGTATGCTGCATAAGACTCTACAGTGTGTTCGAGACGTCACAGTACACCAAGCTGATAACAATATATTGCTTTATAGAAAACGTACACATAAAAGCTATGTATCCAGCGGATCTTCATTTTGCACCGTATAACCTTGCATAGGATTTTTGCCTATTCGCGTTCTTCACGAAATCATTCGGAAAATCTTAGGAGTTTGGCTTCGAAAGGCTTCTTCAACACTTTTGCTCAATCTTTCATTAGTCTTGTACCGGTTTTGAACTGCATGGAAGCTGATTACTCTGCGTAATGAGTAGTCAGACATGGTAAGGCTAGGACAATATGAGGCGATTTCCTTTCCCGCTGTTGCATAATACCGAGATTTTTCTGAGACCAGAAAACCACATTTCTCCTGTGAAAATTGCGATGTATCGCACAATCTGAAAATAGCACTCTTGAGCGAAACATGCATTTGGAAACTGGGCCAACGAAGCATGGCACACTGCAACTTGCTTTCTTCATGTCGTTGTCAGGTAATTCATTCACACACGTCATTCTAAAGTCTTCTAATTGAAATCATCTTTAATGTGATCATGCATTCTTGACCGCGGTATAAGTTCAGCCACTCTTACACGAATGGATTTCGCTGGAGATTGCTCAGTTACTGAGCGACGCCAGCACACGTTTCCTGTTGCGTCTTCTTAGTGGGTACAGGTAATTCTAGGACACCCTGCAGAACAAACAAGATGTGACCTGCATATCTAGCCAGACGGCAGTTTCAAGGTATGGTGTCACCACCTCTCCGAGGCATACATCTTGTAGCTGAGGGCTGGGACTCCCAGATGAAGGGACAGGTCGATGTGACTGGCCAGGTAGCGCAGGATACGTGTTATTTTAGGCGGTGGGCCACGGGCGGAGGCTGATTAATGCGGGCAGCGCGCGCTTTATTAGTGGCCACCGTGTTTACAACGCCGCCGGCCTGCTCACTGCTCCGTGCCCGCTGCGGCCATAAGCCGCTTCCAATTATGCCGTCTGCCGCCGGCGAATCGCCGCTGACACCTGCACGACTGGCCCGTACTTCACGGAGACCGCCGCTGGGACTTCTTAGTCATCTGAGCGAATCCGGTATTACACCATGCGCTAGTGAATGAACGAGCCTTTGGACCTCAACTAGGCTCTATACTCGCCGTTTAATCCAGTGAGAAGGCACACGGGAACGTTAACGATTCCATCTTCTATTTGTTACGCTAAAAAGGGGACCGAGCCATCTCGTCATCACCGATTGCGTCCAAATTTTGGCATGTGCAGGGCTTCGTCTGAAACGAAAGTGACGGAAGTGAGATCTCCAATTGGCCAAGCGCTCAGAAAAAAACAGTACTTTTGGCGCTAGTTCAGTGAGGCATGAGACATTTATATTAGTGCGGTTTTCAGACAGCAAGTGTGTAGTGTGCGTACTGTAAGACCTTCAGTACACACACTATCAGATTATTTGACTTGTCGCTCTAACGAAGTAGGCGAGTGTCAGCAATATGTCTCATGGTCTTATCGTGGCGTGTTTATCTTCTGCCGTTAGGTCAGACGATAGAAATGCCACTTGCACACTTAAGAGTACCAGATTGACGGTGACCAACTTTAAACAGAACTTGATTAATTTTCACACATTTATTAAAATAATAACAAGCATAAAAGTTACTTAACTTGGTTCTGGATGCTATTTACAGTTGACAATCTGAAGTTCCTTTGGTATTGGTACGTTAATCTTATTCTGACATATATCTCTGATACCTGACAAAAGTGTCTATACATTTATCCTCACGGCTACGTATAGGAATATGGTAATCTTATTAGGTGCAGACTGAAACTTGACTATAGACTGGTACAGACTAATGCAGACTGGTACAGACTGGTGCAGACAAATGCAGACTGACTAATCGGAGGTCTGTACACTCGTTATAATACCTCGCGCGTTCATGTGTCACTGAGCGAGTGTGATCCCCGAGGAGAAAAGGTTCAACGTTAGCAGCAATCTCATTGGCTGCGTTACATATTTATACGCCGACCGGCGGAAGCAGAATTTGGTCCGTCTCTATGGCAGCGCCATCTCGTAGTGCGGAGATGGACGAGCGCTGCGCCTGCGCTGTTGTGCTTAGCGGGGCGCGCTCTAGTGAGAAAGTTGTGTACGCACTGACTGCGAGGAACTATGTACACAACTAAGTGACCAGCCGGAAGAGTATAGAACGGCAATTTATGCTCGTGGGTTTCAATAACTATTGGAAATGATTTTTATTTTTATTTTATTTACATTTTTATGTTATTTAAACTATAAATAAACCGAAAATAAACGTAACTAATGAGGAGGTATTGAATAGGATTGGGGAGAAGAGAAGTTTGTGGCACAACTTGACTAGAAGAAGGGATCGATTGGTAGGACATGTTTTGAGGCATCAAGGGATCACAAATTTAGCATTGGAGGGCAGCGTGGAGGGTAAAAATCGTAGAGGGAGACCAAGAGATCAATACACTAAGCAGATTCAGAAGGATGTAGGTTGCAGTAGGTACTGGGAGATGAAGACGCTTGCACAGGATAGAGTAGCATGGAGAGCTGCATCAAACCAGTCTCAGGACTGAAGACCACAACAACAAACAACAACAAACCGAAATAATGTTCAATAGATTTTATTTATCAATAGTTTCATTTAATTACCGTATGGAAGTGAAAGGCAAAACAGAATTGGGGTTTGCAAGTAATTTCCAAGACAGGTCTGTACTTGCAGCGTCCACAAGGACCCTGCAAATGACTTTCCAAGAAGGGATCGTAATTTTATCAAAGCGTACAGGACTTCGTAATCCGTTAGTTTCATTTTGACCTTCGAGCAGCCCTCGGCAGCCGCACGTTGACAGCAGGTTCTAGGCGCTTCAGTCTGGAACCGCACTGCTGCTACAGTCGCAGGTTCGAATCCTGCCTCGAGAATGGATGTATGTAATGTCCTTAGGTTAGTTAGGTTTAAGTAGTTCTAAGTTCTTGGGGACTGATGACCTCAGATGTTAAGTCCCAAAGTGCTTAGAGCTATTTGAACCAGCAAGTTTCCCCTGTTTTTACGATAGATATCACGCCAGTATGTGTAAATCACCAACCGTAAAATAATAAAAGAATCTAGTTTTACATTCGAATTTCTCGTGTACGCATTGCAATTGCATTGCATTGATTTATAATCGCAAATTTTCCTTTGTCTTTGCTTTTCACGCCTTTAATGAAAATGTTACAAAATACTATACATTGAGCGTTATCGCGCTTTATTTGTAATGTAAGGTACGCAAAAACTGCAAATAAAGATGTTTTCGCATAGGAACTCGATCTCAGACCTTTCGGATTACCGTTCAGTACACTTTCCACCGCGCCAGCCGCTGTCTGAAAACTATGCTCACATAAAAGGCTCATTCCTCGTCCGACCCACTCCAGAAATGCTATTTTTTTCCAAACACTTGGCCATCTGGAGCTCCACCTACTGTTACTTTCATTTCTGCCGAAGATCTGCGTATACCATAGCTCTGGAGAAAATCGGCGATGACGGGGATGCACAGTTCGCTTGTAAGTGGTAAACAGAGTGCAGCTCAAAACTTGTCGATCTGAGGGGGCGCCATGGTAAGTTGAGTCAGCGGAAGTTCTCATTGAGGTGGTGGGTCGGGAAGTTTGTTTACTACCTGTCTCAGAGCGATAATACATGCGCAGAATGAACAACGCAAATTTGTCGTGCAAGAAATCTGTGAAGACGATTCTGTTTCCGCGCAAAATGCATGTGAAGAGTTGTTCACGACGTGCTGGTGTTGATTAGAGACGAGGTACACGTTAAACTTGTCAGGGTACGTGAGTAAACCGAACAAACACTACTGGAGTGCTAACAATCCCAGAAAACATCGTGAGAGGAACATTCACGCTTCAGAAGGTGTAACTGTTTTGTGGTTTTGTGGGCTATGTCGAGAGCAGGCATCATTTGTCCTTCCTTCCTACGATATTGCAGTGCCTGTATTATTCTGGTTACTATGCAAAAAGTTCCTTTGGACAATATCGTATTTATCTGCCGATAACGGGCAGGCGACTTTCAAGTACAGCGTCTGACCTATACGACAATATAATAATTGATGTAGGAGTACTGGTCTTAGACTAGTAGTTGGCGACATGTGGAAGTTTTTGTCTCCCGAGAGTCGTGCACGGATAGCCAAATGGTGAGACGGCACGGTAGCTCAGTATGTTCGTTCAGAAGGTTAGCTGCCTGCTGCTCTCTGTAATTAAAAAACTGAGTTACTGGATCAACTGCAGCGCGGGGAAGCCGCGCGGTCAACGGCACCTTGTCACGGTCCGCGCGGCTCCCACCGTTGGAGGTTCGAGTCCTCTCTCGGGAGTGGGTGTGTGTTGTCTTTAGTGTAAGTTAGTTTAAGTTAGATCAAGCAGTGCGTAAGCTTAGGGACCGATGACCTCAGCAGTTTGGTCCCATAAGATCTTACTATAAATTTCCAAATTCCCAATGGATCAGCTATGAAACTGAACAAGCTTCATGGGATGTCCGCCCCAAACTAATACAACGAACGATGTCGAACAAAATGAGATCAACAATAAAAAATGGTAAGGCGACCGTTCGCGATAAGCGGAAAATCAGGGTTCGAGTGCCGGTCCGGCACAAATTTTCACTGTCGTCATTCTGTTCTACAGCTGATGGTTGTCCCTGTTCGCAATTGCGAATTCAATTAATGTTATTAAAAACTGTTTGTGCACTATCTTGGACACTGATGCTGGGGTTGTGGTTTGACGTAGACGAGGCAACAGCATACACACTGCGAACTGCAACTCTTGTTTTTCGGGAAAACTTTCCTGGACGTCTGATCTCTTTGATGGCCGGTATTCCGTAACCAACACATACCTGATTTAATCTCTTACAACTTGTTTATGAGGATATCTAAAATACATTGTTTACACCGAACGTGCAAGAAATCTTGCGCACTTGAGGGAGATTATTCGCCGAGAAATTTTTGAAAAGAGCTAGCCGGAACTTCAGAATCTGAGAAAATATGTGTATTGTTTTTAGGGGCGTCATTTTCCGAATATCATCGATCATTGAACATAAACAGCATTGGAGTTTTGGATAGGTAGAGAACACGGTGCGACAAAGCTCGCGCAGTGTGAGACCAACCACGTAATATCTCCGAGGCTCAGGTCCTTGCTGTCAGAACAGCTATCTCGCCGTTTGTTCAGGGAACTCATGACAACAGTTTTAACAAGAAAGAAAGAAAAAATCAATGATACTGGATTCTCGGCATTACTTTGTCACCTACTACTCCTTTAGGAAACATGTGCATTTGTTTATACGTCATTATGTAATTCTCTCTATTCTTAGATAACTTCTTTTACGTGACCATACTCTGTACAACTTAACACACAATACCTCAATTACAGAATCAGCCTTATTCGTAACTGATTCTACCACCAACAGAAATGGAACAGGATATTCAACGTACATCGACATGCGATCCGAACACGCTAATGCGGATTTCTGCCAGAACATCAACATTTTGCAGAATAGCACTAATTAAGCTGTATAAGAAATTCGACCAATAAAGCCGAATGTGACTATTTTAGGTGTAGGCGTATACCTTTATTGCTTTCTGCACGGCGACCGGATAAACGCGATACGCAGAGCCACTGGCTTCGGAAAAAATTCAGAATCGATGAATTATTCAGCATTAATTTGCGAGAAGCGACGGGCAGCTCGGTTTACAGTCGTCGGAACTACCCGGTATTTCCGTTCACGAGGATGGGAACATGGTCACTTTGTCAGACAGCGTTCGTGACGGCCGGCCCTCTGAAGACTCAATTTAGATGGCCTACTTTCAGTATCAACGGTTTCGTGCACATCCGTTCTGAAATAGCACTTACTCTGTTATATGCCGACGAAAGGAACAAGAGTGGGAAGCGAGAGTAGCAATAAACAATACGACTACTGGGCATTTCAGCAAGGACATTACAGCTTCGCACTTGTTTATAAATTCATTTGGAACGACTCCGAGAGCAGGTTCTGATGTCATTCTTTAGCAGTGTTAGAGGCATAGAGAGTCGAATCACTCCACTGTAACCATTAAATGTCAGTTGTTCCAAAATGTATGCTTCCACTGGTCACGAATGTACTTGTTCTGTGTGAAATATTTTAAAACACAGTGCTCCATAGAGAAGAGCTTCACCTTCTGCACAGCAATAAGATGTCCATTTTTGAAGGCCTTTTCTCGTAAAGACTCCACAACTCTTTTTTAGTCTTCGTTCCTTCACTGTGCTTGGCACATATTCTGGGTAACGCCTGATTATAAGACTGTTTGAGGGGCGTCCAAATGATGACCCTTTTGTGGAGAGGATACAACAGCTGTTAGCAGAGTTTAATCACGAATCCCAGTCTTCCTTTCTCAGCGAAATAGTTTTGTATTGAGCGTACGCACAGAAGCACGCAACGTCCAATAAAAAATGGCTCTGAGCACTATGGGACTCAACTGCTGAGGTCATTAGTCCCCTAGAACTTAGAACTAGTTAAACCTAACTAACCTAAGGACATCACAAACATCCATGCCCGAGGCAGGATTCGAACCTGCGACCGTAGCGGTCTTGCGGTTCCAGACTGCAGCGCCTTTAACCGCACGGCCACTTCGGCCGGCCAACGTCCAATAAACGGCTAAAAATTTTCTGATAACATGTTTTCATTCAGTTTCTGCCCATTTTGTAGCTCTGCAATTAGGAATCGTCTCCGTCCGTAATTCGCATATTCTGTTGCAATCTCTGTCCACGGGACGTTGAACTCTAATCTTGCTTCTTCGGTTCAGTTTTAATAGAAGCAGTACTTGGGTTTTGTCCGATGTAATTCTTCAATTTACTTCACAGTGTCTCTTTTGTCCCTCCATTTCACCAGCGTCTGCTCGTTTCCATATTCGCTCTTCTCCAGCATTTCATTTTTCACTAAGGAAAGAACTTGTTTCTGTTTTGTCACAACGTTCCGACAAAGTTCTTGCTCTTGCTCGTTAGTTTGTCGACCATATCTGGACCAATTTATTAGTCATCGAGACTGAATTCAATTCTTCCTTGTGGATGGAATTCAACAGGTCGCCCTTAAAGAAACAAAATCGACAGACGAAATAACCCAAGGAAATGTGATATGACAGTTATTGTTTACAACGTGTGTAAATGATCTAGCAGGAAGCGTCAGAAGCTCTTTAAGATTGTATATACATAGGAAAGCAGCAAGGCAGAAGACAGTATTGATTTGGAGAATGAACTGCAGAGGACTGATGAATCATGCAGGCCTTGTCAGTTGACTCTGAACGTGAATAATTGCAACATGCTGTACATACGATAGAAAGGAAATACATAACTGTACAACTACACTACTCATGAAAAACTGTTAGAATCTGCGTATACCGTAAGATATATGGGAGTACCGTACAATATCTAGGAGTAATTACACAAAGTAACCTTAACTAGAATGAACGCATAAAACAAACAGGAAAATCAGACGCCAGACTGAGATTGATAGGAAGAACCTTAAGGAAATGTAACTCATCCGCGGAGGGAATGGTTTACGACGCGCGTGATCTACCAATTCTTGAGTATTGTTCATCAATCTCGAACTCTTACCGGGTAGGACAGACAGAAGAGAGAGAAGATCCAAGGACGAGCGTCGCTTTAGTAGCGCAAGACTGTTGCAGTGATGCTCGACACACTCCAGCGGAAGATGCTACAAGAGAGGCGTTGTGCATCACGGAGAGGTTTAGTAATGAAATTCCGCCGGACGCTGTGGCCGAGCTGTTCTAGGCGCATCAGTCCGGAACCGCACTGCTGCTGCTGCGGTCGCAGGCTCGAATCCTGCCTTGGGAATGGATGTGTGTGATGTTCTTAGGTCAGTTAGGTTTAAGTAGTTCTCAGTGTAGGGGACTGATGACCTCACATGTTAAGTCCCATAGTGCTCAGAGTCATTTGAACCATTTTTTGAATGAAATTCCGATAGAATGTGTCCCGAGATGAGTCGGAAAACGTACTTCTTTATCCCACAAACGTCTCGCGGAATGACCACAACAAGAAAATTCGAGACACCAGGCTCATCCATGAAGTAGATAATGACTGCGTAGCTACCACACCCGGCGCCCATCACTCCACAACTTTCATCGCAAGATTGCCAGTTAATTCTTTTCCCCCTCTTAGTGTGAGCCGAGTTACGTTGCCGAGCAGTAACGCCTCTTTGTTCTGCAACCTGTCAGAACAGCGGCTCCCATTGAAAATGCCGCCAGATGCGAAGTGTGTAATGTCATTCGTTTACTGATTGCGTAAAATGTCCGGCCTACCGAAATTTATAGGCAAATAACGAATGTTGCAGGCAAAGATGTTTTTAATTCAAAACAATGCGCGGCCTCATGCATCAGTTAAAACACAGCAAGAACTTCAGCGTATTAACTGCGAAATTTTTGGACATCCACCATACAGTCCTGACTTGGTACCAAGTGATTTTACCATACTGCCGAAACTAAAGGAATTTTTGGGTGTAAATAGTTCGCCAGTGACAAAGACCTCCAACAAGTAATCCTTTGACGGTAGAGAAGCACAACATGGGAATTGAAAAATTGGTCCCATGTTACAATAAGTACCGTGACATTTGTGGCGACTACACTGAAAATCAGAGTAGCGTAATGTAACTTTGTAAATAACGTTCGTGTTGATATCTTTAGTCTTTATTTAGCTATCCCAATGTTCATTGCTTACTGTGTAACTCTGGTATTAGAGCTAACACAGAGATTGAACGACAGTCTTTTCATATGCCGTTCGCCAATGGAACAGGTAAGGGGGGATCAGTTAGTCGTATCGGAATTATCCTGCGCCATACACCGTCAGATGGCTTGCGGAGTACTAACGCTGGTGTCGCACCTGAACAGGAGCGGGCGCGTCCGCCGGGGCAGGTAGATTCCACAGCTGCGCCTCGGCTAGGAGCCGCTCCACCCGGCCAGTTCGCTCCCCCGCGTTGCGCCGGAAGTCAACAATAAATCTGGACCACTCCTACGTCTCGCACTGTCCCCCGGTCCCCGCCTTCGCCAACGCCCTGTTTGGATAAACCTGCTGAGCAAGCGTTTACTTCAGCCAAACATAGTGCTCCTTCCTGGGACCCTCACGATAGCTATTTCTCTACAAACAAACAAGTTGACACCAATTAATGGTCTGGCGACGTGTGCGTGACATACCGAACAGGCTACTTCCTTTTCCGGAAGGGAGGTCGGCCCATAGTGACCGCAGGAAACTGCGTCCTACGCCATCTGCGAAAACAAGAGCATATACTGGGTGGTCGCGTCTGTGAGAACACACGAAACAATGGTTAGCACCAAGAGATACTCAGAGACTCCTAAACTGATTGTTTTCATGAACACATAAAAAAGATTACTAGTTCCTCGCTGGAATATTTGTGGGCAAAAAAGTCATCATTCACCTTTCAGCGTTGCGTTTGAATTACCCTACAACCGTGGTGTGATGGGTATCCCGACGCGTCGTTCGTTCTGACTACCAAGCTTATTGTGGTTTGCTGTGAGATGTCAAGACACGGTGCCCTGACAGTTCCCGTAGGAACGCACTTGCTCTTCTTTTACCAGATTTCGATAAGCCGTGTGAAATATGAGCTTTTATGTCGTCGTATTATAAAGTAATTTACTAGCTCAAATTCATAAATATCTGAAGGACTGAGTGATAAAATCACGGAGTTTAATTTCGGGTACCTTACGGTACACACAGTATTGCCCCACTTGAACGAATTCGAAATCAGTCTCTCGTTTACCAGCACATTTTTAAGCCAGTGGGAACTACACAGATTTTACGACGCAAACGAAATGACTAGACTCACATTGTCAGTTACGATTTTACTTCATTACTTTATAGCTAAGGTTGACAACTGTAAAAAAGAGACTTCGGATCGGTGTTCAATCTAGATCCCAGATTTATTAACCTCAATCAATAGTTTTACGCTTGTCTGTCGCCATCATCCGACTCAAAATGAATGCATCAGATACAACACATCACACTAGGAATGGAACCCCTTTGTAACAAAATTACTGATGGTCAAAAAATTAATACTCTAAACGTAGTACATTTAATTTGTTCTACACAGTTTCGTTTTAATGTCGACTAAACGTGATACATTTAATTTGTTCTACACCGTTTCGTTTTAGTGACGAAAACAGCCGAAATCGTGTAAGATGTTCAACTAAATTTGTAGCCTACATTTTACATTCGTTGTAAGTGCTGATATGATGGCTGATCACTAACGGCAATTTTTAACCCACATTGTGGTTTTTGAAAATACATTCTAATACCCAAAATCTCAACACGAAGGAATTATGCAATTGGGACGGAAACAGGTATCAACAAACATATTGAAGCGTCCCCTTTGGAAAATTATAAATGACTGTGCTGATACACCTCTTACGTTATTTGATTTTCAAACAGCTGAGCAAAACTGAACCTGCTCAGACATTTCTCTCTTTACTATTCTGATCAACACTAAACTGACATACAATATTTTTAGCGCAACGCAATCTGACTTTCAATAATCCCTACAAAAGAATGGCCCTAAATAACAATAACCTATACCTTTCATGAATCACTCATCTCACAAATCTATCTCTCAGAATAAGTAAAGAGAGAAATGTCTGAGTACGTTCAGTTTTGCCCAGCTGTTTGGATATCAAATAACATAGAGGTTTACCGGTGCAGTCATTTTTAATTTTTCTAAGGGGATGTTACAATATTATTGCAATTTCAGAAAAGTTGGATGTTTTATCCGAGAGAAAGAACACCACAGATTGAGTAAGTTAATAACGCGTTGATCCATCTCAGGCCTGTATGTAAGCAGTTATTCGGTTTGGCATTAATTGACAGAGTTGTCAGACATCCTCCTGAGGGATATCGCGCCAAATTCAGTGTAACTGGCGCGTTGGATCGTCAAAATCCCGAGCTGGGTGGAGGACCCCGCCCATAACGCTCCAAACATTCTCAGTTGGTCAGAGATCCGGCGACCTTGCTGGCCTAGGTAGCGTTTGAAAGCACGAAGACAGGTAGAAGAAACTCTCGCCGTGCGCAGTCTCCGAACATGTCTTCGGCCTGAAAGCTCGTTGACTGGAGTAGAACTGTTTTCAGTGATGAGAAACCGAGTGCCGATGACCAGCGAGTACTTGTATGGAGAAGCCCTGGATAGCGGTAGGATACCAACCCGACTGTCGCCCGCCATAAGGCCGGGCAGCCAGTAGTGATGATCTGGTGTGCCATTCCTTTCCATAGCAGGACCGATTTGGTTGTCATCTGCGGTATCTTTACAGCACAGCTTTGTTGCCCGTCATGGCAAGCCATCTGGTGTTAATGTTTCAGCAAGATAATGTCCGCCTCAACTCGGTGACATTTTCTATTGCTGGTTTTCAAGCCTGCCAAAACATACCCTGGCTAGCAAGGTCGCCCGCTCACTACTCAAGTGAGAACATTTAGAGCGTTATAGGCAGCGTTCCCCAACCAGCTCGGGATTTTGACGATCTAACGCGTCACTTAGAATTTGGCACGATATACATCATAAGAACGTCCGACAACTCTATCAACCAATGCTAAGTCGAGTAACTGCTAGCATAAGGGTCAGAGGTGGACGAACGCATTATTGACTTGCTCAATTTGTATAGCTCTTTCTCTTGAGTACACCGTCCAATTTTTTCGAAATTGTAATGATTGTGCGTCTGTAGATGTACATCAAATCAAATCTACCGATTTCCGTCCCATTCGGGTAATTCCTTCGTGGTTTTTGTGTTAGAATGTATTTGCCTCCATCTGCAGTCGTTTCCTATGTTTTCGAAGTTCTAGAACCATAGACGAAAAGCTGCTAGGCTATACTGGTTCAAATGGCTCTGAGCACTATGGGACTCAACATCTTAGGTCATAAGTCCCCTAGAACTTAGAACTACTTAAACCTAACTAACCTAAGGACATCACACACACCCATGCCCGAGGCAGGATTCGAACCTGCGACCGTAGCAGTCCCGCAGGCTATACTGGTAAAAGGGCTGTTGAATATTCTGCGTCTCCCTGAATGTGAAACATGAAGGTTGAAAAATTAGAAAACATACGATTAATTATGAACAGACACTAGTCACGGCCGGCAGCGGTGATCGAGCGGTTCTAGGCGCTTCAGTCTGGAACCGCGCGACTGCTACGGTCGCAGGTTCGAATCCTGCCTCGAGCATGGATGTGTGTGATCTCCTTAGGTTAGTTAGGTTTAAGTAGTTCTAAGTTCTAGGGGACTGATGACCACAGATGTTAAGTCCCATAGTGCTCAGAGCCATTTGAACCATTTGAACACTAGTCATGACTTGATGACTTCCGTTTGTTCCATTCGGGCAGCAAGATTTGGATTTCAAATACAGTCACCCCTGCTTGAGCTACAGCAATAACTGTTATCATCAGACTTGGTCTTAAATCTTTTCTGCAGATATATGTGTCACGCTGAACACCGAAACACCGGAGATGGAGACTAAACCTGGTTTGACGGTTGCGGTAACTGACAGCGATTGTACTGAGTCCTGAGCCGCTTATTATTCTTCGGGGCAAAGATCTTCCCGGCCACTATCTAAAGTACTGCAGAATAGCTCCATCTTTCACACGGCGCTAAAGAAACCGGAGGATAATTGCATCCGCTTCCAGGGTTACGCGTTCCGATTTGTCGGTCGTTTCATTACCTGCTGTAAAATTTTTACGAGGCGGGTCTCCCACTCCCCTGTTTTCGTTCATCGGCATTTAATTTTACGCCTCTACTCTAGCAGACAATTTCACGACAGATGCCGCCTAATAGGACCGCTTCATTATACAAAATCGAATATTTCTTCGTTTGTGCGGTGCTTTGAACAGATGCAATTACTGCCGCAGACCATTCCTCTCCTGAACGTGCCTTCAAAACCGATTTTCGTTGGGAGAAATTCTCACAATGAGCTCTACGGAATTTAATGCTTGACACGGCGTTCATACCGAAGATGTAAAAAGGGTGACGTGCATATCACACTTTGAGGAGTTTCAGGAAAGTTCAAAAAACCGTTTCTCCCAAGTAATATATTACAAGATATTAGAACAGATCTTCAGCCAAAAACGTTTTATGAGTTCTCCAAATAATGTTATATTACTTGTTTGTGACAAATCTTTCAGCTGATGTGACGTAGACCCCTCAACTTTTCCTCGATATTTCGGTCTTTCAGTAGCTACCTCACTGAGTCTCTTCAACTGTCCCTGTTGTGTATGAATATTTTGGTATTTGTTACCTCCGGCAGTCTGTTCTCTACTGCTATTTCTATACCACATAAACTGTGTATATTGTAGCCCATTTCTCATTCCCTTCCTAGCAATGTGTTTCGTACATTTATTCCTTCAAGTCCTTTAATTAGTAACACTTCGTTTAGTATTACATCTATCCCCCAACTTCGCAATGTGCTTTTACAAGACCACAATGTTTTTTCTAGTTTTTTCTTTGTTTCTTTTCGGTTAGAATTAGTGTTGTCTACACGCACAGTTGGAAACACATTATCAAATAAAAAGTTGCGTTCACAAAAAAGCGCTAGTATGTGGCTGAAACAAACTTTGAAAATTAAAGCTATTAAGAAGAGCGCTGTCTTTGATGATAACGCAGAGAATGAAATGTCATATTGGAAGTCACTTCGGCATTGGTAAGTAAAGTGTAACTGTAATATGATTCAGAACATGAAATACGTTAAAATTTTTTTGCCGAGGTTCTCAGATCACATTCCCTGTCCAGAATTATGACTAAAGACTGTGTGCCCTATGTCGAACATTTGACTAAGGAGCTAATAGGCCGAAAACATTTCTTCAGTTGTGGGCCAATTCAGCTCGTTGTTGTCTTGGCCACAACAGACTTAATCATCTGCGCTAACCTACAACTAATCAATGGCTTGTTTCTCCCGTCTGGAGTGATCGTGCTTCCTGAATCCTCAATAAAAAAAATGGCTCTGAGCACTATGGGACTTAACATCTGTGGTCATCAGTCCCCTAGAACTTAGAACTACTTAAACCTAACTAACCTAAGGACATCACACACATCCATGCCCGAGGCAGGATTCGAACCTGCGACCGTAGCAGTCGCGCGGTTCCCGACTGAGCGCCTAGAACAATCCTCAATACTTTCACTTGCTCCGCTAGTTCTTCCTTTTCTTTTTACCTCTAGGTAATTATTTTCTTCTTCCTCGTATGTCAAAACGTGAAACAGTCATAAGCTACCCATTTGGTTTCAACCGGTAAAAGAAGAGTACTGATTAAGACACTGTACTCACATTCGGAAGTAGGATTCTAGTCCCCATTCGACAATCTAGATTTGTTCTTTCTATCATTTTCCCAAATCATTTCAAGTGCATGCCGAGATGGTTTCTCTGAAAACGCCAAAAGGAATTTCTTTCCGTGTCCTAATCAAATTGCAGCGTGTGCTCCGTCTTTGATGACCTCGAGATCAATATCATATAAAATCATTCAGCACTACTTAAAACAGAGACGAGAATTCCCAATTTGTGTCCTATTCTTGTACTACTTCACTGTTACTGAAAGGTTTAGTTTGACAGCAAAATAGGTGCAAAGATGCGTGTTGGTGCTAGTGCCACTTGCGCGAGTTCCACCAGTGCCACGGGCGGCGCTGATGATGACGATATCGACCGGGCCTCTGAGTACAATCAACCAATGACGGGACGACAACGGACAGAAGCCTACTCGGAAGACAGAAGAGCAGCTCTCGCCAACTTGGGTATATATCTTCGTCCACGGCTGACTAAGACAGGGAATTTCGTTTAGTGAACTCTTAGAAGTGGACAGACAGTTGTTGTAAATTGCATTTGCTATGTACTGTGAAGTTCACCTACAATTATTTGCACTTAGCCATTGAGGGCCTTTTTTGTGTCATATTAATGCAGTGCTGCAGACTTAATCATTCAATTCGTCACAAAGATAGATAAACTTTTTGAAACATTTGTGTGACTTTGCTACTAATTTGTTAGATTGTTGCAGAACCTTCGTTCTCCTATCCTGTTACCTGACCCTGGGCACAGCTGTGTAATAATAGCAGGGAGAATTCGTCTTAGCGGTGTACTGCACCATGATCCATTTTACGAACCCACAAGCTCAGCCTACCGTAACTACAGTGGCAACTATCACTCGGTCTCCACAGCAGTAGCGACGAGGCCTTTACAAAACTGGCAACCAAGGTTTACAAATGTAATATTCACTGCTATTGCCATTGAAGGAATGCAAAGACATTCTATGCAAGAGTTTTGAATATTTGTCACCCTTCGTATTTCGTCCTCGCGCCATCACGAAAATTATAAAATTAAACTGTATCCTCGAAGAAGCGTCATTT
Source organism: Schistocerca serialis cubense (assembly GCF_023864345.2). NCBI lineage: Eukaryota > Metazoa > Arthropoda > Insecta > Orthoptera > Acrididae > Schistocerca > Schistocerca serialis. Next base: position 725,551,555 of record NC_064641.1, read on the forward strand.
GGTCTTGAGAACTTCGGAAGGAGAGACGTATGTATGCTTGGCCCGTATAAGCGCAAAACTGTAATGCGTGATAAATGACAAATAGGACTCGGTGAACCAGATAAAATAACAAATTTCTGATTTAAATAGTCCGATTCTACTAACATTGTTGTACTTTCTGTGTGTTCCATGAGCGATCGTGAGATCACCATTATAATATTACACTTGCATATTTTATCTGACAAGAAAATCAATCGAGACGATGATTGCTTATTCTTTGATTATATTTACGAACCTGCATCTTCGCGCGACTTTTGCAGAGATTATTTTAAATTCTAGCTTAACAACATAATCATTTATACTTCACTTTATTAGTTGTCGGATAGATCTTACCTAAAACACATTTGTCACGTTACCCGTGGATACTGTTTGTAATAGGTGTAATGAAAGAGGTACACCTCAGAAACGAATGGCAGAAATGTATCATATTAGAAAAGTTCTCCGACTATGCCCTCGAAAACTGCCATCCCTCCAGACAGCAGTGATTAAAGCGACGTAGCCAGAAAATCACTCCTTAGCAGTTGTTAAGAGCACCGTCAACTCTGGAAGATTTGTTAACTCGGTTTTAATCTGGCTGCAGCGCAGTCACTTCACGTCGGTCGAAGGGTGCTGGATGACACCGCTTTTTGCCCGAGGAAGGAGCACAGCACAGAATGTAACTGACAAATGGTATCCGCCGCTAAGTCGCCAGTAGACTGTTAGCGCCTCGTAAATATATTATTACGAAGGAGAGGGGGAAGACGGCCTTTTAAAAGCGGCGACGAAAAGAAGTCGTGTGGCTGCAGCTCCCCCCCACAGAGGGGGGAGAACCCTGAGGGACGCAGCTCGGCTGTCAAGGGACGCGAGTGTGGCGCGTGTGTGCGTGTGTTTGTGTGTCCGCACGGGGAACCCGCGGGGAGGGGTGGCGTCTGTGGTTTCAGCTTATTCACTGCTGTTTGTGCAACAAACACGCCTCACATTCCCGATCCACATAGCATTATCCTTTTATTTGGAGGCTATCGTTTGTTTAATCGATGATGCAAAAATCATAGATGCTGTTTTCGGCGAAATTTGAATTTAAATATGTCGTCAGAACCTATCGTTGCCCTTTGATGCTTCATTCTAAGGTACTGTTCATAGACAATTAGTTTCGGTCAAGCGACCTTCTTCAGATCACGTGTCAATACGTCAAGTTAAAGGTATGTTCTTCCAGAGCGGGAAGGCGTGCCGGTCCCCGGCACGAATCCGCCTAGCTGATTAGTGCCGAGGTCCGGTGTGCCGGGCAGCCTGTGGATGATTTTTAAGGCGGTTTTCCATCCACCTCGGTGAAAGCGGGCTGGTTCCCCTTATTCCGCCTCAGTTACGCTACGTCGGCGATTGCTGCGCAAACACTGTCTCCACGTACGCGTACACCTTAATTACTCTACCAGAGACGTTCTTGCATCCTTTATTGCTGCTGTTAATCCGCGTTGGAGAGCAAGTTTCCAGGAGCATTGTTTCAGCTTTCGGCTCTTGGTGCTGCCGTCAATCATCCGGCTGTACGTGGCATCGCTTTGATACCATTTATCAGTAGGTTCTTTTACCCCTTAAAGGCATAAAGTCTTTTGAGTGTCAAGATAGCTCACATTATTAAGGTATTATTTTACGTGGTGTGGTTTAAAAAAATGGTTCAAATGGCTCTGAGCACTATGGGACTTAACTTCTGAGTCCCCTAGAACTTAGAACTACTTAAAACTTACTAACCTAAGGACATCACACACATCCACGCCAGAGGCAGGATTCCAACCTGCGACCGTAGCAGTCGCGCGGTTCCAGACTGTAGCGTCTAGAACCGCTCGGCCTCTCCGGCCGGCGGTGTGGTTGAGAGCAACTGTTTTTCAACTTCGAACTGTGTCAAATTTCATCAGAATCGATCAACTCAGTAACGTATTAAAATGTTATTAACATAACATGAAATGCCCATGATTTTGTGTGTCACTGAGTTGATCCGAACGATAACGACAACTAAATGGAGTGTACGCCATCGGAAGCATGATATTTCCTTTCTATTTTTCATTCACAAACTCGCTGACAGTCGTAAGTTTTGTCGCATCTCTCATGAATACAGAATAATAAATTTATGCGTTGTATGTACACTGAGTAAAATACATAGTACATAAACCAATATAACGGATTATTTAATAACAGAAGGGCGTTTGCAGTTTTAAGGCTCCTTAGTTACTTACAAAATCGAGAAAATTAAATATTTACATCTAGGGAGAATCTATCATTCATTACTACTAGCTTTTTTCAAATTCGCGTAATGACTACATAATCTGATTTACGAGTAAATGCATTTTAACCTCCGAAAACTGAAATCACAAGATAACTTTCAGTTGGTTAGAGGCACAGTAATGTCGGTTTCTCTTACGCCCACTTTATTGAAATTGTAACATTTCGTACAGGATAACGAATTAAACTTCGTGTTCATCAGTATATTGGACTGTCGCATGTTATTTTTGCTCCTGATCCATTTTGGACGCAACAGTTGTATTTTCTGCTCTTCTTATTTAGTTTTTGACGCACTTTTTCTGCCTTAAGTGCCACAGCGATATCCATGTCAGCCCATGTGATGTCAGTTGTTGCCATTATGGTAACTATGCCATTGGAGTTCATACTGTTGCAGATGTAACCAGTAGCTCACTGTTTCATTGCTGTTTGGGCCATCATGTCACGCGCCGTTGCATCATCTACGTCTACATATATATGATTACTCTACAATTCACAATCAAACGTAAGAGTGAGTACTTTCAGAGTATTTCTCTACTGTTACGCTCTCGAATATTACGTAGAAACACGGAACACCTAAATCTTTCCTTACAAGCTCTGATTTCTCTTACTTTATCAATATGGTTATTTCTTTCTGTATAAGTGCGGTTCAGCAAAATATTTTGTCATTTGTAACAGAAATTTGGTGATCGAAATTTTGTGTAAAGATCCCGCCGCAATGAAAAAGTATTTTCTTTAATGATTGCCACATCCAACTCGCTTATCATATCCATGACATTTCCGACCCTATTTCGTGAGAGTACAAAATGAGCTGCCCTTCGTCGATGTCCTCCGTCAGTCTTATCTGATAAGAATTTCATACTGTGCAGCGATATTCTCGAAGAGGATGGCCAAACATAATGTAGGCATTTTTTCTAGTAGATATGTTGTGCTCTAAGAATAGAGCGATGTGTCTCGTCTGTCTTCCCCACACAATTTTCTGTCTAAAGATTCGAGTTTAATCCCTTGGAATTTACTTGAATCGGTAACATTTCAGTTTGCGTGATTTATAGCGTCGCTGAAATTTAACGGACTTTTCTTTTTAGTATTCACCGTCAATCGCCGATTTTCGCACCATGCAGATATGTTGTCTAAATCACTTTTTAATTCGTTTTGATCTTCTGATGACATTATTACATGGTAAATGATGACATAATCTTCAGAGAATGTACGATGGCTACATATATTGTCTCCTAAATCGTTCATATAGATTAAGAACAGCAATGGGCCTATAGCACTTCCTTGGGTAACCCATATGTGACTTCAGTTTCACCATAAATCTTTCGTTCAGCTACTATGAACTGTGCCCTTTCTAAAAGGAAATCACGATTCCATTAGCACGGCTGGAGCCACATCTCACTGGCACTTTAGTTGCATGTGGAAACCTAGCTTTAATCGGAAGAGATTCCACACAGCCCTTTGTTATTCATATATGGATATGATGTCTGTTCTTTCGGACATGTCAGGAAGAACAGACACCATATCCATATAAGTGCATAGTTCTGACAACACAGGCTATGACCTTCTTCTTCTGTTCTGATGCACACATATTCCTCAACTCTTACGGGACTTGGTAAGAATGTCTTCCACGAGTAATGAGCGTGTTGGGGTGGGACACTACGAATGTAGTGTGTGGACATCCAAGGTGAGAATGTGGGTCAAGCGGGCGGTGTGGGCGAGATAGTCCCTGCAGTCGCGCTATTCTCTGAGCCCTTGGTGGCTCAGATGGATAGAGCGTCTACCATGTAAGCAGGAGATCCCGTGTTCGAGTCCCGGTCGGGGCACACATCTTCACCTGTCCCCGTTGATATATATCAACGCCCGTTAGCAGCTGAAGGTATAAATATCATTATAATTTCTTTGTTATTCATGTCAGAGTTCCTTCTATTCGTGGAAATACTGAAGCTCAGACCGCTAGTGGTATTGTGGTCGTGGGCCTTCTGCTTTCCGCAGTCGGAATGATCCCCGAAGCTGGTCGCCTGTCAGACGCGAGGGAGACTATCCAGAGGCGCCTCCAGATGCGTCCCAGGGGCGATATATTTCGGAGTCGGCGCCAGCTCGCCGCTAGCGTATTAGGAGGGTGGGCGTGAGAAACGGGCGTGGCAGCTCGACACTTCGCGCCACACTCGACTGCCGCAGGTAGCGACGGGCCAGCGCAGCGGCTGACATATTTTCGCACCCAGCCCTAGGCGTTCCACCCACACGTTCTCCTCCACAGACGGCTCTGCATTCATTTCCGTCACTGGCAAAGTTGGACTAGTTTTCTTGTAAGTCACAACGTGCACGGGAAATGTATAGATTCGATATGATTTTGAGAGTTCACCAACATCCCCACCACCATCATCACCATCATCATCAGCTCATCATCGTGGTCTTCTACTCTGTCCTGCCCCTAGCTGGGTCCTCTTGGAACAAGGGCCTCCCCATATTTTCCTGTCCTCCCACAACATTCTCTTTGCTCTCTGTCCAAGCTACGTTTCATCAGGTGGGACTGACGGATGACATCGAAAAAGTACAAAGAAGGGAAGCTTGTTTTGTATTATCGCGAAATAGGGGAGATAGTGTCACAGATATGATACGTGTATTGGAGTGGCAATCATTAAATCAAAGGCGCTTTTCGTTGCGACGGGATCTTCTCATGGAATTACAATCACCAGTTTTCTCCTCTGATTGCGAAAACATTCTGTTGGCACCCACCTACATAGCGAGAAATGATCATCACGATAAAATAAGAGAAACCAGGACTCGCACGGAAAAATTTAAGTGCTCGTTTTTCCCGCGTGTCGTTCGAGAGTGGAACGGTAGAGAGACAACACGAAGGTGGTTCACTGAACCCTCTGCCAGGCACTTTATTGTGAATAACAGAGTAATCACGTAGATGTAGATGTACTTCTTTCTCTGTCAGACATTCCTTTATTCCAGGGGCCACATTTCTCGGTTTTCCTCTAGGTCTCTTGTCTCCTACTGACATTTCATTAGCCTGTCGTCGTACTCCGACACCTCTCATTCTTCTAATATGTCCATATCACCCTCATCTTATCTTTTCTGTGCCCTCATGCACGGGCTTCCCTTTAACTATTTCTTTTACCGTCTCATTCACTACTCTACCCATTCTGATTAGTCCTATTCCGGTTCTTTGAAGTTTCATCTCTCAAGCTTGTACGTTGCTTGTGGTGTCACCGCCAGACACCACACTTGCTAGGTGGTAGCTTTAAATCGGCCGCGGTCCATTAGTACATGTCGGACCCGCGTGTCGCCACTATCAGTGATAGCAGACCGAGCGCCACCACACGGCAGGTCTTGAGAGACTTACTAGCACTCGCCCCAGTTGTACGGACGACGTAGCTAGCGATGCACACTGACGAAGCCTCGCTCATTTGCAGAGCAGATAGTTAGAATAGCCTTCAGCTAAGTCAATGGCTACGACCTAGCAAGGCGCCATTAGCAGTATATTGTCTGAAACTATA